>NW_008662614.1:44816-76384 GCF_000695815.1 Acanthisitta chloris
TTTATCACTACTTATTTATCTTGCTGGCAACTATAATTCTGTATATGTGTGACTGTTGTTACGTTCCAAGGCAATGCTCATTGCATATCCATAACTTTTCCTCATAGAAAGCAGGAATTATTTTCTGTTTTCAGCTAGACACCCTATCCATTTAGAATAAGAGAGTATCCTCCCTACAATGGTCTGGTCCTCAGGAGATCAGTAGTTCAATTTTATATTCTCTTTTTCTGTAGGAATATTCAAATGTGTATTAAGCAAGATGCTGATCTTTACTACTTTTTTAATATACTTTACACATCCTCCTCAGAGTTCCATTTTCCCTGATTTACTTAATTTTACCTTCACGCCTCTCTTTCTCATAATCTTATGATGACATTTTCTTTGACAAGGGGCTGGATACTTCTTCACTTGGAGACCAGCTGAGAATGTCTAATGACAGGAAAGGTTTTCTGAGAGTTCTCATAAGGCTGCCAGCACTGAAGGCATGGTTAGCATAAGCACCACTGTATTCAGCTGAAGAAGTCGCAAAACAGTCATCTCTGTTAAAGATTTATTTTGTGTGGTGAATACTGAAGCTAAATCCTTTATTATTATCTTGATCATAAAATGTTCACAGGCACATTACTTATGTTTACACAGTTCCCCCATAAAAGAAGAATATCTGCTTTCTTAAAAAACTGTCCTCCTTTCTAAAGGTCAAAAAGAGTCACTACCATTCTGACACTGTGTACCAAAAAAGTAGAGCAGACAAGCTGTTATTAATTCCTATGCATAAATCTGTGCACATTTTAAAAAGCACTAGTGGCTAAAGCTTATTTGTAGCAAGAGCCACAGTCATGTTAATGCTGAAAAACTATCTTTCATTAAAGTCACTGGAAGCAATCAAGAATATTGTTTATTTATTCCTTCGCAACAGTGCAAATGCCAAAGTGCCAGTTATATGTATTTTTTTAAGTTATATTTCTTCTTAGTTACTCTCTCATGATTTCTGATGCTATAATCCTATGCATTTAACCTTATAGTAATTTTGAGGAAGATGAATTGCCAGGAAACAATGAGATACAATGTAGCCAAAAAGATATGGCAGAGTTTCCTTAAAAGAAGGGTTTATAGGTGTATGTTGTGGTTAATAGTAAGCGTAAAAGAAGAATTCACGTAGTCAAAATATATGCCGTTTTCAGACTTCAAAAAAATACTATAGTGCTATAGTCCCTTAAAGAGACATTTGCTGAGGTGCTTTGGTGCCCAAACATCTCATGGGTCTACAAACCTGTAGGTGCTTTTTCAGAAGTACTATACAAATTGGGCATTGATGTCACCAGAAAAATAATGGGAGTTTGGATGCATGCATGCATAGTTGTGAATTTAACTACCTAGCTGAATCCCTGAGCACTACAAACACCTTTGAAAATTGGTCATTTTGAGATTATCAATATTTGTTTGTTAAAATCTTCATCTTGCAACTACTTATTCTTGAGCAGATACCTACTGATTCCAGTGTAGCTTTCTACACTGGGATCCACAAGGATCTGTTGATGTACAGCAGACTGCAGGAATTGAAGATCACTTTAGAGACATTCAGTCTCTGGGAAGTTCTCACAAAGGAAATTGGGGTGTAAAAATTTGGACTGATTTAGTTCAACCATTTTAAAAGGTATTAAATCATTATGAAAGAATAATAAATAAAACTTGGTGAGAATTATGCTCTTTCTTGGTTTATAAAAGTTAGTGTGGACATAACTAAGTCTTGAATGCTTGAAAATGAATTATCAGTAAAATGAAAACATGGCTGTGTAATGAACATGTCAGGAAAGGTGTGGAAACACCCAGGGAAACTTGACTGAGCAAGAGATTTTATTCATCGCCCCAAACGAACAGGTAACTTTAACTGACACATTTTCCCCTACCTCTTGCATAAATGCTCAGGAAAAGACCGTGGCATGAATTCAGTGAAATGCTTAAACACGCACTAAAACTTAAAGCATGTATGTTGCCTCATTGACCTTGCTGAAGCTGCTCATGAGTCTAAAGTTCCTCTCTCTACTGGGGCCAACAAACACTGCAGTTGAAGAGCAGATCAAAGATAAAGGTTTTCGGAAGTGAAGCCTTCAGTTCTGGAGGTAGTGGGGATAGTCATATACACCAATGATGGTTAAGCTCCTGGATATTCCAGTTTCTCCAAGCTTCTTTTTTCTTCCTTTCTTTTTTTTTTTTTTTTCCCTGAACAAGAAATATTGAAGTCGCAGTAGTATCTCCAGAAGGTGTACCCAATATTTCAAAATATTTTTTTAAAACCTTTGCTTGGATTATTTAAGAATAAAAAAGATTGTTAATGCACAACCAAAATTATAAATAGAATAAATGATGAGATATAACTGTTATAAGCATTAAATGCTCTTTGATATTATGCTCACATCTGTGACTGATCATGAAACTGTTAAAATTAAACACAATTATCTGTACGACAGCTAGGATACTTTATAAAATTTAACCTCATTAGTACATGCTTTTTGAATTGTATGTCTCTACATCTGCATTATGTACTGTGTAAATTCCTTGTGTGTGTTCAGCAAGAACTGTGAAGTGTTGAGGTGCTCTTGTTCACAAAAACCCCAACATCTCAACAAAACCAGAACTATCACATTTTCCAGTGTTCTTTTTGATGGTGAAGTAAACTGTAAAGTTTTATGTTAGCATCATGTCCCATTAGCGGCCATATAATACATTTTCCCATAGTTGAAATAAAAAAGTCTTAGAATCTTCAAGCATACAATCCCGGAACACAGGTAGCCTAAAGGTCTCTCCTGAAGAGCCAGCTTTTATGCATTTTACTCTGTGAGGAACAAAAGGCAGCCGATACTGCCTTGATAATAAATGATCTACTCGGTGTTGGATTGCTACACATCTGTTATGGAAGGTGACTGATACACTGTTTTGGTAAGACAGTTGCCTTTCTTGCAGCTGCTGTGGTTTTATTTCAGTACATGTTAAGAAAATAGGGTAGAACCCTCTTTTGGTTTTGAAAGCAAGCTACTCCTTTTTATGAAGGAGCTGTGAGTGTAAATTTTAACTTTCACCTAATCCTAACTGCTTTTGAAATGTTTATGCACTGAAATCCAGAGCTCTAGTGAACATATATGGTAAGCATTACCTAAGAAAACCAGTCTTTTAACATCTTTTAAATTAGTTGTCTTTTATTTCTGAGAAGCTAATATCCAAACTAGCAACAGTAAAGATGTCCAGGTTTCAATGAAATATATTTCATAAATTAGCTTATCATTGCACTGATTTAGCATGCCTAGCAGGTGAAAGACAAAAACATGTGTTATCTTCCCTGGGGAACCTTCAATGAATGTCATTCTAGCTTCATATGTCTTTCTTCTCTCCCCTTCTTGAACTGATATAAAATTCTAATGTGTGCCCTCTGGTTCCATCTTCATTGAAATCTAGCAAAACTGCTGAAGGTAAGATAGTGGCAATGGTGCATGAAAAAAGGGAAAAGGAATACAGTGATTCATAGCATACTTGAAGAAAGTTGCAGTTGTTAACAGCACTACTTTTGCATGTAGACAGGTTAAAATGTGTCATATATCAGTGTTAAAAATAAAGTTATTCATCTTGGCTATTTTCTCAAAGTTTAGAAAAAAAGGCAGTAAAACCTATGCCATGTGCCTCTTTAAAAATTATTTCACGTGTCTCTGAAAACAAACCAATTCAGCTGCTCCCAATGATAGCAATAGTAAAGGCAGTGTTTTTACAAAGATTTGCTTTGTCTAATTTCTGTAGATTTGAATAGTGATTGCTAGTTGTTGAAACACTTCAACATGTTTTCAATCCTCTTTTGTCCATGAACAATCGAGTTACTAGCATACCGTGACTTCTTTTATATTTGCATTTTTCTTTGAAATCATCATTGGAAGTAGACATGGAAAACAACCAATAGATCATCACTGTCAGAATTTTAATTTATAGGCACCACATGGTCAAAGGTTCTTGTGTAATTTAATTAATTTGCACAATAAAATAGAAAATGTAACCAAATAATTTAAAATGATCCTGATAAATATTGAGCAAATCGATAGCAGAAAATGAAATGAAAATAAGATAATGCCCAGTTTCCCCACATTCACAGTAATGAAAATGAAAAAAACGATAAAACAGCAACTCAGAAATAAAATGCTATGACCAAGTTCTTTAGTCCTCTGAAAGAGGACAGGAATGTGTTGTGACATTCGGTATGCCAAAGAAGCAGAATGTTGACCAAAAGATTTGACAGGCCTTGCTGCCTCCACTGGAACAGACACAGTCTGTGAAAGTTGGTAGGTCCAACTTTACCATTCCCTTTCACAGAGAGAGCAAAAAGCAGTAACAGCATCACCCTGCAAACCAATATGTGTGGAAATGAATAATCACTGGAGTAGCTGCTGTGAATTTGGGAAGAGTGCTATATGAAGAAAGTTTCTGCATCAGTACATTTGTGGGAAGGAGTATAACTTGGTGTGTTGGCTACTGGAGTTGCACTGGTGTCATGAAAAGCTGCATGAGTAAAACCACGTGCACAGCTTTGAAAATGTAACAATGAGTACATCAGGGGAGTGGAACATCCACTTACTTCAGATGGGCAGCATCATGCTACACTATTCATCTTGTTCAACTCCTCAACTAAAGTCTTCTGCAGCTCACAAAGGCAGAAGCTGGTTTGGGGTTTTTGTCGCTTGCTTTTTGCAGTTATTTGTTAAAAGGCTAGGATGATTTTTAGACAGTAAATCATTGGAAAGACCTTTAACCACTCCATTCTTTAATGACTCAAAACTGTACACAAGCCACTGTCACCTAACTGTGTTTCAGGATCACATGACATTTTAAAATAACTGTAAAGAAATGGAGTTCTGGAAACAAATATTTTGATTAAGGATATTTTAATTGATTCATTGGGGTTTGAATCAGGCTATGAAATTTTTCTCCATTAAGCGCTTGAATAAAGAGAGGAGAAATATAAATTGTACTGACTGTGTAAAATAGATCATTAATATGTTTTTGACAAGCCTGAGAGTCCAGTGTTGTATCTGCAGAGAAAAGCTTTCCTCTTTTTTGGACTAGAAAGCTAATAACCTACTGCAATTAGTCTTTCCACAACAGTGAGATTTTTCTTAGGTTTTTTACCCCATATTTATGTAGCATTCATTTCACAAGTAAATGACACAAAAGGGACAAATAAGTAGGTGTGAAGGTCTTGAGTTACAAAAATCTTTAAGCAAGACCACAACTTGTAGTAGCAACTGCGGGAATAATCCCTATTGCCCTTCAATGGGGCAGATTATGTGCTTGAATTTAAGCATGTGTTTTACAGAATTAGGGCTTTAGTTATTTGGTTTGTGTTTTTATTATCAAAGTTCCATCACTTTCAATGCAGAATATCCTAGACCAAGTGTTTTAGAGCTAGCAAGTGGTAAAAAAATGTGCTCTTTATAAGACCACAACATATCCTTTTCTGGTCTTGAAATGATATGAAACAGTTTTTGATCTCTTTCTCACTTAAGGAAAAAAGTTTATTCTTCAGTTGTTCATGTATAAAGCAAATTTTAGATCAGTAAGAAAATAGGGTATGAAAACAGTGAAATACTTGTACATGGTGAATGAATTTTTTTTAAATATTTTAAATTAGTGTTTCTATCTAATATTTGCTTGCTGATTATAGTTGGAACTGAATGCTTTTTTTTCGAGTAATATATACTAAATGTTGAATAATTTGCTAAAGGATTCCAGCCCATACTAAAAGCATTTCTGGTCTGGATACACTGCAGAGAGTTTGGTTAATATTAGTAACAACAAATCCAAAATATTTGGAGGCACATACTCCATATTTGTTTGATTAGAGATTCTAAATGGCTGGTAATGGATTCGAGTGTACAGCCAAATACAATTGCATTACCCATAAGCATATGTATCCTCATATTCAAATGTAGTAAATCCAGTTAAGCTTCAGCCCTTCTTAGTTCTTCATTCATGAGATGATACCTTTAGAGCAAAAGCAAATAAGTAAAAAGTTTCTTTTACCCCAAATTAAAAAAAACCCACAACATTTTTTAAATATAAGTTTGAAGTTAGTCTTCCACAGATAGCCAATTAAATTATGCTAAAAATGACATTTTTAATTAAACACCAAGGTAAGCATAAATGGATTTCAAAATAATTAATCAAACATCAAAAAATTGAAACCTTTTTCTGCTTGAGCAGCAGAAATGAAAGAACCAGTCTTCAGGTCTCATAGAGATTCAATCTAATTTAATTCTCTGTCTTCTCTAAATAAACATTCCTAAAACCTTTTTTTCATCTGGGGGAATAAGGATGAGAGGGGTAATCAATATTTCTAGCATTTTAATTAAAACCGTTAGTGGAATAAATCCATTTAATTATCAGTTAATGAAATACAAGGTCATTTACCTGACAGGAACTTTGAAGGTGGATTACTAGCTGGAATAAAGTAGAAGAACCCAATGTCACAGCCATTTAGCTTCTGTCAAATTTAAGGTTAAAATCCTTTTAGACTGTTTAACCTATTCTCTACCATTTTCTATTATGTATGTCAATTGGCAAGAAGAAATACATGATAAAAACTTACCTATCTTTAATTTTTCTCTAGTTTCTGCTAAGTTTCTAGACTTTTCCTTTTCTTTTTTTTTGTCTCAAGTGATGCAAAATGCCAGCGAATCCTGGGGTATTTACACTTACTGCAGAAGGTCTTATCCTTGAATGAAGTTAGCATACTGCACTTAAAGATTCTCAGGAAATTATTAGCAATTAAACAAACTAAACATGAATGTAGCCAGTAAATATATTTATCAACAAACTTCTCTATTTTTTATATTATTTAGTGAAGAAAAATCTATAAGTTGGTTACAGAGGATTTTTGAGGCTGATGTTCCTATTAGATGTTTAAGTAGGGCAATGAAAACAGAAAATGTTCTCTCTGAGTATGGCAGCAAACTTCCCATGCTCCTGGTAAGGTTTCAATTGGACAGCAAGTCAAGTAGGGAACAAAAGTTCTGCCAGAGACACAAATAAGGAATATCAGTATTGGCAAGCAGCAAGATCAACAGAGAAAGAAATACTCTTTCCAGGATTCTGGGACGACCATGCAAGCACAGGGAAAATCAAAAATCAACATTTAAGTGGACTGTTTCTACTTTGTGGTAGGATATTAAGTTCAAGGTTGGTTTTATGTAATTAAAAAGAAGTTATATGAAATTCAGATGGATATTAATTGGAATTATATGTTCAGACTGCTCTACTATCCTTTAAAAAATATTACCTATCAGTGACCCTTTCTGATGTTCCAGTGTCTATGTCTCCTTAAGCATAGAGAAATAAAACATAGGATTTCAAAATCAGTTTAGTAAACTGAGTCCAAAGTTTAATTCTCTTACTCACTTAAACTTTTGTAAGTGTAAATCACATTTGCCAAATTAGAGATAAACCTCCATGAAACAAAAATAATTGCTATCATTCCACTTCATAGAGGATGTTAGCTATGTATTTTCACAGCCTGTATATCACACACCTTTTATTTTTAGCAATTGCAGAATTGTTCCGTTTGTGTTTTAAGCTGTGCGTCAGAACATGTCAAATCCTATAGGGTAGAAGACTGCTCATAACCTTAGCACATAAAGACAAGCATGAAATATAGATAAGGGAGGAATAAACTGGAGAATAAACAAAACAAAATAAAAAGAAGAAATGTTTCAGATGTCATGAATGCAATGTACTTCATTCTCTCTGTGTTTATAATTCTTGTTACTGGAAGTTGCAAAACTTTTACACAATTCTTTGCTAAAGAAATCACTGCTGAAGAAGGACATCATACCTACTACACTGACCAGTTGACCAGTTTGAGAGGTTGTTTTCCATATTTTAAAATGATATCTTAGGCAGATTTGGAAGTTGCTTATTTATAATACTGTATGACAAGCGTGTGTTTTTACTATCATAGGACTGTTTTAAGCAGTTCATTTTTAAAAAGACTGAACAAGTTTACATAAGGAAACAGAAATGGTGGCACAGATGAATTAAGATCTGATGTTAGTATGACAGAATTTCTGGGTCAGTTATTTCTAACTTTCAGTTTGGCATTTAAAAGGGAAGCATATCTATTTTAACTTTGGGGTAACAGGACTAATGAAGGGTATATTGTTTGCAAAATCCATCACCCAAACGTCAGACTCACAAAGGTAGTACAGCAAGCTGTGAAAGCAAGCAGAGCCTCTTTTTCACCCAAACCCAGTAATGCAAAAAGATTACTGCCACAGAGATTGAAGTATCCTTCTGCTTTCCCCATTGCTCAGTAGTCAGGATTCTTCTGAAACCGTGAAAGAGCAATATAGGTAGAGCCAGCTATTTAATTTTTGTTGCAATGATGACCTGAGGATGATTTTCTGATGGGGCTGTAGAGGAGCTGGCCTTTTGCAGAGTTGTTACATGTTGTACAGGGGAACAGGGGCTTCTCTAACTCCTTAATCATTGTGTGGTCAATATATTGTGGACTGTCCACCTCAGGATGAGTCTGCCTTGATTCTCAAGGAGATGCTTAGAATGTCTTTAAGCACTCTTTTTGCATATTTTATTCTTGTTTCTTTGTTACTTACCATAGGAGAAAATAGGTAGTTAAATTAAATCAAGTGAATAGGACAAAAAAAATTGTGGATTCATTCAGCATTACATGTCAATTTGAATATGCACAGATCTAGAAGAACTCTGTATTGTGAAAGTCGCTGTTTTAAAAGTATCATCACATTGCTTTACAGAAAGCAATATTTTCCTGATCACTATGGGTTACTCAGATACAGGCCAGGACAGACTTCTAATATTTGTGTCGGTTTTGGTCTAGCTGTGGTTTTGTAGTATATAAAATATGGTAAATTCAACGACATGCCATGAAAAGCACTCAGCAAATATTCTTTTAGCTGTAATGCTTCTTTAATTTCAGAGAGAACTGTCAAAATTCCACAATAGGTCCTGCAGAATCCCACAAAATCTGGTAAATTGCACCAAAGAGTTCAAGATTTTTTTTAGATGGAAGCATTGTAGATTCAGTATCTGGAAAGCCTTACATTTGAGATGTGTGTGTATGTGTGCTACGACTATGAAACACAATATAGGATTTACTCCTGTGGAGAAAAAGTGCTTAAAATTGATTAAGTGTATCTTTCCAGTTTTAAAGTATGTATTTTGTCTTCATGTTTCTTTCATTAAGTTCTTTCCCATTTAACAAAAAGAAACAAACAGAGCCCTGATGTGACGTTGATGTGGTACTTGTAAGGAGCTTCAGAAAGGATATACTCTTTCCTCTGAACATGCACATGCTGTCTTTGAGATCTGCAGATATTTTGGAATATGAATAGAATATATAGTCTTTTAACATTGCCCATTCCTTTCACTGCCAAATGCAGTGGAGGTTCAGGACGTGCAGAAATTGTAGAAACAGATCTGTAGAAACAGGTTTAAACTGACTCTATTATTCAAGCCAACACATCCAGCATCTTATTATGAGAATTATATGACAATAATTAATACATGTCCCACCTGCATGTATTGAGACAGAAAACACAGGATATAAAGTGAGTGGAGTGGATCAGAAATCTTTGTTGTAATAATGAGGTTGCAGAAATGGAACTTACTTTATTTAAAGCAAAGCTTTAAATATACCATATGGGTAGCAGAAGGAAAGGATTAGGAAGATGAAGATATCTTTGCATTGTTTGGAAAATATTGACGTTGAATTTTATTTAAAGAAGGATTTTTAAGCTAGAGCTTGGCACCTTTTAATTTCACAAGCTTGTATGAAGATCCTTGTGTTATATATGTCTAGGAACATACTATGCTTCTAAATAATTTTAACTTCAGAGGCTAAATAAAACAGTCAAGACTCATGAAGACCTTGTCTGTATCAAAGAAATATTCCTGTATTTGATTTGAAAGCATAAGTGTAACTGCACTTGTTCCCTTGCTTGTGCAAGTTCCCTTGATTACAGAGCTTGTACAGCTGTAAATTGAACCTGTGATGCAGAAAGGCTGATCGTGAACTAGCCCAGTTTTATCAGCCCTCCAGTTGCTTGATGTGCCACAGCTGATGGTGCTCAGCAGTGGAATTTATGACACAGTAGGAGAAAAAGTTTTGGGGCTAGTTCTTGAAGATGCTTTTTAATACTCCGAGCAAACTCAAGAAGACATTCAGTTCATGTTTGCAAACGTGTGTTTGCAGTCACAGGCTTACTTACTCTGGGAAGCAACATCATGTTAAAACAAGCATGCTGGAAAACAAAGCTAGTACTGTTGACAGGACATTTGTTTTTAAAATGCCAGCTCTGGAAAATAATGTCTTGGATTCTGCCACCGAATTAATAGTGGACAGGAATCTGATTACAACTGAATTATTTTAATTTATAAAATTACTAGATACAGACATCTATGTAATGTACATATTTATAGATTTCAGGCAGAAGTTTTGAAGTATTAGGTGAGCTTTCTTCATATTTTTCTTATTCTCAAGAAATCATTCCCACCATTTTAAGTGTTTGGTTAATACAAGGATGTACATTTTATATGTATATTTATCTTTTTAATATATCTTGATGTAGTTAAAGAAAAAAAGAATTGATATGTTATATGATTTACAGTCTTGGAAAAAATAACATAGTCATAACTCTGCAGTTTTTGTGATGCATGAAGATCAGATTTTTTAATGTTGGTTAATGCTTTACTAATTAAAGTGTGCATGTTAATTAAAGCAGAGGCTAATGTTAATTACCTATATTAATGGAATCTCATGTAGCACCTGCCTGAAGCAATGGGTTCAATTTTCAAAATATCTCAATTAAGACTGAAACTTTTGATTTGCATCTAGTAGGGTTTCAATTAACTGCATTGCAAACTTAAATAACACACTTAAAGGGATAATATCACCAATCACATGCAGCACAGTGGAATTGGTCTGTTCAATTATTGACTACGGCTGTGAGAGCTTTCACAGTTGGTAGGTAAAAACGTGGTATTGGCAAGTGATTATTGTCTAGGGCTGTCATCACTTCTGTGGCGGTTGTGAAAGAGATATGTTAAATTGCTGTACTTTGGTCTCACTGCAATTCCATTGTTGAGGGAGACAAAAATAGAATGATGTTTGCTCACATCCAGCATTTAATGGTGAAGATTCAGCTTGTTCCTCTGAAATAAATGACCACTGTTCCATGACATGGTAAGGCATTTTATCAAATGGGAAAACAGCATTTGTGATAAAGTGCACAGTGTTGCAGTGTACTTTTCAGCCAAGCCATGAGATGTGATTGTATTCCCAATCTCTGTTTCAGCCACCACAGCATTACGTGTTGACATAGGAGCTTTTAATGAGCAGCTTCAGGAAGCGATTAACAAAGCACTAGAAATAGATGCAATCATGCTGATTGGAAATTCTACCTAAGCTCCATAAATAAGACCATAATGTCCTGCTACCATACAACTTACTAGGGTAATTATTCCTGATAGCTCCAAGACTTGAACTTTTAATCTGAGCCTACTCCAATAAGACATTGATGGTTCGGTTACTATGAAACCAAAATCCCCGAAAAGCATGATGACTTTTGTTGGTTTGGACACACAGCTGAGGAATAAATGTTTTGTGGTAGGATCCAAATTTTGTTCGTACATATAATGCAAAAGTATCTCTATGCATAATTCCTATGTGACCTCTGTGGAAACAGACTACTTAAAAAGTCAGATTTCAACTACGCTTGGCAAAGAGAACCTGGAGCACAAGGTTACCTGTGTGGCTATATTATTGGATCTCTCACCTGTACCAATGTATTCTCCTGCTAAAAATACCCTTAGTCCTTAGGCTATCCCACCACATGGGTGCTGACTATCTGTATAATAGGGTGTGTGCCTATTAATAAAAAGTCTAATATTCTATTATAGCATTCAGGCTTAATGCTTCCATTTTAATTAATGCTATGACCAAAGCAAAAAAATCTTCACAGTATCAGTCAATCTGTTTAAGAAATTTGTGAGCATAGAATAAAATTTTGTACCAAATTTTTGCATTTAAAATATTTGTTTTAAAATATTTTAATGACACTTGACTTATGAGTTATCAGTTTGTGACCTCTCTTGGATCTAGATTAATCAGTACGTAATGATTTTTGTTGCTATTTTCACTTCTAGGGAGCCTATGTCCCATGTCATGTTATGAGGTCATTAGATTGTTTAGAACTCAAAATTCTCTTTCTCTCTGGAAACAGATGATGGTCTATTGTGATCTGAGTGCCCAGAATCCCCATATAGTAATACTAGACTTCGTTAACGGTATAATGTAAAAACGTAATTATTGTCTTATTTATGGCTACTGGAAACGTGCATCTTTTAGTTAGAGATTTCCCTTGACATATTTTTTATAGCAACTGAACTTCAGATTTCTTAAGTCAGTATGCATCTTATTTTAGCTGCAGAAAAATCACATTTTCATTGGTCAGGTGTGAAACCAAAAAGATGCAGCAGGTATGATTATTATACTGTGATATGCTATTGTCATCTCAATTATAGTTCCTAATGTTGTTTGAAGGAAAAAAAATCAAATTCTGCAGTTCTATAGTCACACGAACATTTGTTATACATCTTTGGACATCTCTACCTTGAGAGGGGTGATTTTGCTGTTCTTGGTCTGGTTCCTATTCCTTGTGAAATTAAAATATTTATTCATATCTATCTAAACTTTCATAAAAATAGCCAAAGGTCTCCTGTTTGTTGGACTCTTGGTAGCAGAGAACATTGTAATAATAAATCCTGTATTAATTTGGCAATTTTAACTACATTCTAAATGAGAAATAATACAGCACCAAACAGGCATTGTGTAATGGTCATGTCTTTGATGAAAATCTATTGAAATCACTGTATTTACAAGATTACTGAGATTTGGTCTCTCTGGGTATTAGTTGGCCCAAAGGCACTTAGCCAATTAAGGCTATTGGAAAAAATGAAAGCAATCCAACCCGAAGCTTTCTGAAAGGAATCTTTAACACCATTTACTTCTCTTGCTGTATAGGGACTAAAATATAGCACTTCCAATATCTTGGGCATGCTTGGTTTAGTTTTATTTAGCTGGGCCCTTTTTGTTAGGTATGAGAGAGAATAAAATGTTTAATTAATTGTTCAAATTACGAAACAGTATTACATAAAAAGCATCCTGAACAAGCAATTCTAGAGTATCATTTTATTAGGGAGCAAGTAAGAATGTGGCCATGCAAATTCAGATGGATTTTTGTAAATGATGATTTGAAAGGAACATCTGTAAAATTCTAATTCTTACATTTTCGCATTATTACTCCTCCTGGAATATTTTCTAAGTTAAGACTGTAGGGGTTTTAGCCAAATCAGTTGTGCCGGTTTGGGCCTGGAGTCATCGCCAGCTTGTAACAGAGGTCTTCATGAAGAGTAAAACTGTGGCATTTTTAACAAAAATGAAAAGAGCAAGTTGGTTGGGTCACATTAAATAGTCATTGCCTAGAATGTGTGGTATAGTTTTTGAAGGGTTCACATAACACCCAGTTGTGCTCTGAAAAAATTCCCATTTACACCCTGGAAAGCTTAGCTAAATAAACTATCTAAGGAATTTGAGCACTGGCTATTGGCTTTACTTTGAAAGTTATTTTCTTATCTTTTAGGGCTTTAATTGTTCTCTTACTTTGTCTTAGCCTTGAACAGTCTCTCTACATGAGCGGATCATATCTGAATATTTTATATGTATATATAACTGACTTTTTAAAAATAATTTAATCACATCTGGTTTTACTGCATGTTGCTGCATGTCTCTAGGGGCATACAGAATTTTTATTTTCAGCTAAATTTATATTAGTTACAGTCTCCAGCTGTTTTAGATATAGAATCATTTCCTGTTGGTACAGTTTCCAGGACAATTCCCCTTTTTTCTTCTCAAAAGAATGAGAAATTTAATTTAACAAAGACATCCTATAATTGCCTTTGTATCTAGCAAGGTATCTAGCAATCTAAATATTTTATTTTATTTAAAACATCTGTCTACATGATATCATATGACTATACAAGCCTATATCAGCCTTCTGAAAGACAGCTGCTGCCACTTTTATTTAATTTATAAGAGACCAACAAAATTGCTCCTTAAGATAAAGCCCGTCTGCCACTGAGTCATATATAAAAAAATTTTGCAAGATGAAAATTGCTTGCATTTACAGTTCTTGTTAAACTAATCTAGGTCTTTTTCAAATTTAGAAACATCACTTTTCCTTTTCCCTCTGTTCCCTCACCCCCACCCTAGTCACTATGGAAACATAGGAGCTTTACATTACTTTTTTAAAAAGCTCATTTTATTGAGATTGAAGGTACATTTCTTTTAAAGATGAAATGCAAAGTAGAGTCACATCTTAATTGCCCGCTTGTGGGATCTATTTATCTCCTGCTATCTTAATTTTCACAAACATTTGCTGTGCATTATAATGGTCAGAATTTTCATGCAGTTTTTCAGAAATTATAGAGGAGAAGTCATAATGTCAATATAGATCTTTGTCTGGTTTGTGTTACTAAGCTTTGTTTGCAGTGATTGTAAACTGTTTCTTTGTATGAAGCAACTCATACTGAAAAGAAAATATTTAATAGATAGTATCAATTTAGGAACAGCAGCTGTCCTAGAAAAATAGGCATAGGCATTTTACAGTATGTCTAAATAAGACAGGTTTACCTTTTCCAGGGAAGTAATCAAAATATGCCTTTTTGGAGAACTAAGAGTATGAAAGGAAAATGTTTATGGTTCCCTACTGGCACACAGTTATGATTGACAGGAAAAACCAACATGTAT
The DNA here is from genome assembly GCF_000695815.1 of Acanthisitta chloris. Taxonomy (NCBI): domain Eukaryota; kingdom Metazoa; phylum Chordata; class Aves; order Passeriformes; family Acanthisittidae; genus Acanthisitta; species Acanthisitta chloris. Next base: position 59,689 of record NW_008662614.1, read on the forward strand.
GCCACATGAGACATCTTGTTCAGGAACTTTCAGGAGGGTAGTAAATTGGTGTTGGCACAAACACAAAAAAAAAAAAAAAGACTTGATTCAGCAGTTTTCAATTCTAAATCCCCAGGCTCGAAAGAAAGAAGTAAATATTCATCGAATGATCAAAATTTATATTGATTTTTATTCTGCATTAGCAGCTCAAAGTCAAGATTCTTGACAGGGTGGATGTTGGTTTGAATGATTCCCTTTGAAATAAGGATACAGGCACTGGGCTGAGTGCTACTGTGCATTCCTGAACCATAGGAAAAGAATATTAGAACCCTAGGAAGCTAAATTTTTTAAAGAATAGTATAAAGGCTTGCTTGTTCAGGACTGTTTTGATAACTAAATTGTTGTTATTAGTATGTAAAGTAATTCTTGTTGTTCCTGCTTTACTCCATCCTTTCCATTATCATCTAAGGACAACTTTTCTATAGTACTTCAAAGGGGAACAGTAGTTCATGTACCATAGTAACTGAATTAATATCAGACCTTCCCAAAATAAGTGCATTTTAGAGTGCTAGTCTGGCAGAGAAAAGGAAGCAAAGATTGTATCTGCACATTATACATCTTTAATTTTGTAGTTTCTGCCAGGGAGTAAATAAAGATCTTGAGGGAGAGGGTGAGGGAAGGAGGATGGAAATCCAAGAAAAGAGTATGTGAGTGTGAATGCAGCACTGGAACACAAATGTGATGACTGTGATTACCGAGCTGTGAGATTTAATGAGAGAGCCTGTATTAGAGTGAAGTAGAAAATCATAACCATTGCCACTAGTCTATAGGAGTATAATTGGATCTCAGCCCCCAGCAAAAGTAAATAAGTTAGTGACATTTTTAACAAACCTAAATATATTGAGTATAAACGGGGAAGTTATCTCCAGTACTGTACTGTTGGAGTATACTTGGCTTTTTTTAAAGTTTCTTAGCTTGCATTAAAATGAGATTCATTGTCATAAAATGGAAGAAGAGAATAGCAAGTGTGTGTTTGAGGGGGGATTAAATAAAAAAGAAAGGAAGAAATACTGTAACTATCACAGTGCTAACAAATTTTCCAAACATCCTAGGTGCTTACAATTCAGCAAACATCTTTAACAGCATAGCTTTAAAATTAAATTTTGCAAACATTATGGGTAATGCTTTAATAGTATGCAAATTGCAATGAAGTCAGCAGTGGCAAAGCTGACCTCTTAGCATTACAAATATTTTATGTTTAAAACAGTTATCTTTTTACAGTTCCCTCTACCTCAGTAGGTGTCAGGTGCTTCAAGAGGCTCTTCATTTGAGGATTATAAATAAACTCAAAGGAGCAGCAGTCTGTGCCTGCTTTTATACATGGCAAGGCAGTTGTACACATCAACATATTAAGCTATATGTTTTGCTGTTGTTACAATAATTGCTAATATTTTTACTGTTAATATTTTTTAAAAGTTCTTTAAAATTCTGTTTTCATTTTTCTGTTCCTAATTTTCCTCAAACCCCATTTACATATATTTTATATATATATATATCTTACATATATATGGATAGCAAAACTAATGTACAAAGAAAAATACTTAGCCGACATTTCCCTGCTGTTATTAAATAAATTAAGTAACATTTAATTTTTATCCTCCTTCATTGTCTGACTGTTCTTACTTAATCTTGCAGTGGGGACAGAGTCCTGTGTTCATATTGCACATTTTTATGTTATTAATAGTTCAGTATCTAAAAAGCTTTTGAAAAACAAACGTCTAATTTCTCCCTGTAGGAGGAGAAAAAGAGCATGGTAAGAAAACATTCGCATCTCTGGGGGTACCATAACATCAAATAGACTATCTAGGCAGGGAAGAAATCTGCTTCAATTTCAGAACAAGTCAAACAAGCATTCAGTGAGAGTCCTTGAGGTACACTCAGTGTAGGAGTTTTGACTTGAAAATGTTTGACACTATTGAACCTCTCAAAATATTTGACTCAAAATATTGAATCAGAAGATTTTAGCTAAAACCTGCAGTTTTGTGAGGTGATATTTCTAGGAAATTTTGGAACTAGTTGTTAGATATGCATATATGTTTGTATTGGTTAGGTTAGTAAATATAAAACATTTCTCAAGTAAGTTTAAAATGGAGCTACTTGGGAAAAATCAAGCTGTTTATGTACTACTTCAAATAATTACTGTGTAACATTCTCACAAGTGATGTAGTATTTAATATATATCATTTTTTTTTTCTGTAATAAAGCATCCTCTTAGTAATGTCTGCATTTTCTGTAGGTTCCTTTCAGCATAAATAGCAGAGTTATGGAAAAATCTCTGTTCATGAATAGATAGCAAAACATAAACCAGGAATACTATTACAGTATGGCAGAATTAATTAAAACTCAATGTGTATCACCAAAATAACTTCAGATTCTTGCATTGCATTGCAAGTTTAAAGAAGTAAACCATTACCTTCTATTTGCTTCCAATTGAGATTTTTTACTATAAGAAATTCAGATAACTTGGAAACCACTTTCTACAAATACATCGTCAGGTTTTACTTCACTGCAAAGCAGCCCAGCTCCCAATAGGGAGAAAAGAGTTTACTCCAAAATATGCACAAAGTAGATCTCTGAGCATAATTTTCAAGGAAAAGACAGTAACATTTTTATATTAGCTCAGTCATGCCTTCCTGGGATGTGTTGGATAGTCTTCTGTAGGAAGCATTAGTTTTGCAAGACCTACCTTCTCTTGTTATTTTTAAATGGACATGTACATCTCAATCTGCTGCAGAGAAAAAGGTGGAATGTGCACCAGCACTCTGGAATTTCTCTTGCTCAAGTGTGCTGTCCTGAAGTCTGAACATGGGTACCTTTAACCTTAAGGGTATCATCACTTTGAATGCCCAGCCCTACAGACTAAGTTAGGTGCATTGCCTGTCCATATGGTTTAGTACACAAGCCTTTTAGAGGAGCATTACTGTCAGTAACGCTGCCAGTGCTTTGGATGATTGGCAAACTCTTTAACAATCTCCTTTTTAGTCACTTCATTGCTCTAGAAGTACAAACATAGGAAATGAACATAGGAGCAATCATAACAGTGCAAATACTGGAGGTTTTAATAAAGTAAGATTAAGCTTATCATTTTAGCACATTGAAGTACGAATTTCTGTGCCTGACTAGTCCTTCCTCTTCTTGACTACTTGAGGATCTTGAGGCTGGCCTAGAAAAGTTTTCAACCTTCTATATCTACAAGATATTTGTGTTCTGGCCTCCTATAACAAATTATTTTCTCTACCTGACAGGAAAGAAACCAAGGTTGTGTTGGCAAATTGCTAATTTAATAGGGAGAGTTCTGGGGTTGTAAGAATGAGATTATTTGGGTTTACAGTTCTTGTGGCATGTGAAGAGGTGTCACTGAAGGATCTGGAATGCATGTGGCAGTTTTGAAGAAATGCGCTCTGTTATGTTGATGCGTTTGGCTGGATCTGCATCCTTGTTAATTATGTCTCCTATATGGTTTTAACAAGTGCTGTTCTGTTATCCTGGCCCTTTCCATTGTTGCAACATGCCTGCTCCCCACCTGGTTCCCAATTATTACAAACTCTTCTTTTGCGTCCTACCTGCCGCTCTGTTTTCTGCAGGCTAAAGATGCAGACCTGAAAGATAAGAAAAGTAGCAAAAGACCCTGGCCATTGTTCAATTGCCATTCTTATAAGAACTTCTTTTCACCTTGGAGTTTTGGGATGCAATTGTCAGAAACTATTCAGTCTTGGAAGTCTCTGGAGAGGTTAATTCTTTCATACTGTTCTTCAATGCTTTTTGCTATTTGTGATGTAGGGAACTTCTCTAGGTTGAGATCTGTTTGATGCACAGGACATGCCATGCTCTTGTGTTGTGGTTTTTCTTTACACTGAATGAATGAAAGGCAGGTGGACAGTCAGGAATTAGATATCAGAGGTCCAGATTTTAAATTAAAGATGCATGATCAGGGCATCTCCATGGGTTTGGTTGGCCAGTGCTGCTGAGGCCATGCTACTGATTGCATCTGCACTCCACAATTCTGAAATCAGAGATCATGTATTTCTGAAAGCAAAGGGAAACCCTGCAAAAAAAAAAAAAATTGCTGTTATTTACAGGCTTTTTTTTTTTCCTTCCCCACCCCTGCTGTTATTTCTGATGGCTCTGAGAACTGCCTGAAGTTCTGCTTGCTATAATACAGCCCTACTCCATTTCATCTTGTGGCTCCTGTGGACATACCTAAAATTCACTGTGCTGTTATTGCTGTTACTTAAAGTCTACAATGAGTATAAGTAACTTGATAAGTAAGAATGTTGTTGCCTTGTAATTTTGCTCATTCTGTGTGGAAGTTTCATGTTGTTGTGATGGTTTTAGTACACTGAAAAACAAAGTGATAAAGTTATTCCTATTATAAAAGCATTTCTGAGATTTATGATGATAAAATCACTTTGCTAAGATTTTAACTGGTAACAAGCATGCCCTGATTAACAGAATTAATTTCCTGCATGATCAAAACACAGCATGTCCTTTGTAATAGGACTATCAAATAGTCAGCTCTCAGCGAACATATTTGATGGTACAGGATTATTTTTTAATCTGATTCAGTCCTGAAGAGAGTGTGCAAGATGAAGGATGGTAGAGGCAAGAGAGCCAAAAGCAGGAGGGATTACAGACTAAGAAAGTAGTCAACAGCAGCAAGGTCCCTGTTTTAATTGTGCAGAGGCAGGGTGGGAAAAGAGAAAATTTTAAAAAAGGAACAGAAGATGAGTTACCATCGTGCTTCAACAACAAAAACAAATGCCTACACTTAGGGTAGAAGCAGTCACTTGAAGTCCAAGAAGCCTGATGGTGCCAAGTGATGGACCGATGATCTTAAAGGTGTTTCCAACTTAAATGATTCTATGATTGTTCTACAATGGCATTTAAAATGCTGGGGTGACTTCTTGGAAGCACTGCTTCTACATTAAGTGTTTTCATCAACAGAACACCTGTTGGCTGGGTGTAAGGATGAAGCGGTGGATGGTCAAGGTTGTCTGTATAAAGCCTTTGTTCAAACTCTTGCCTGCCGGAGAACTGTTTCTGTAAGCTACATCTCCATGGAAGATACATTGAGCCATATATTCCTCAACGTAATTTTATTCAGTAGCTGTCCTGTGACAGAGCTAGAGTCTTTTTCATGTCCTCTAATGAAGCCTTCTCCACAACTTTGTAATGTGAAGAAGTAGCCAAAATATTGTGACCAAAGAAACAACAGAAAATGCTCGAGTATTTAACCACATAAATCTACTCTGTGCGAATTAATTCTGGTAAAAATTGCTCTCATTTTTATCTCTCGAGAAATTTGCCAATTGCAAAGATATACAGAGTGACAAGCTGGGATGTGCATTCTTTCAGAATGGTGCAGTTGAGTTTGCACTGCTATAAAATATATCTAGGTGAGTATTCTAAGTATATGTGCTGCAAAGGGCCATCTGACCACCTTCTTGTTTGGCAGAAACTGGAATTTATGCTTTATTTTAAGAGACTGTTTTTATCCAGCTTAAGTTCAAATAATGGCAAAGGAACTGAACTATGTCTGTATTTCTTATGTAATTCTCACTAAGTACAGTGTAGTGTGGCAGTGGTATAGCTTTTCTACAGAACTGTAGAGAAAGGATAATGCAAGATAGGATACTTTCATAATTCAAATTCAGCATAATGTATAATTTGTATATTTGAAACAACAGAATAGTTTGCTTACAATAATATAGTTCATAAGAAAAGACCTGTCCTCTCTGGGAAGCAGTGTCTGAAAATACTTTTCTTTCAATGCCATTTCAATGGTATTTATTCTAGTACATTCCCATATAAAGAAAACTTTTACAGCACAAAACCACTGGCTCTGAGTTCATATCTCCAATTTACATTGGTGTAAATTTTGAGTCTCTCGTTTGACACTCTGTGTACAATATAACCTTTCAATCTCCTTCCTCCCACAGTAACAGCCATTATCCCTTGTGTTGTCTTTCTTCACTTCAGAATAAGGTCATTCTAACACACAGGTCTAACAAGAAATACAATGTATTTTCATTGATTTGTATAGTCACTGATTACCCCTTCATGTTATATAGTGATCTGTATAGTAAAGGACATTCTATGTTGTCATGCAAAGCCAGTCTTAGAGAACAGATTCTGCACCTCAGGCTCCCTCAGTTTATTTATAAGGTCTTGTTTTTTAGAAAATGAGCTTTCTGACAATAGCCATGGAATTATTTACCATTATTAATCAATCACTAGAACTGAATATTTGGCACTAGTCTAGATTTTTTTCACTGTTTCCCCCCAGAGACTACTGTTTTTTCACAGTCTTGTTCAGAGACTGGATCCTGAAGGCTCAGGAAAATGAGAGCATTTTGTCATTTGATTATTGAAAACATCTCGGTTGAATTTACAACAGAATATTTTAAACTCATTCCATCCTGGTAGGTAGAGAAGATGTACAAGTGTGTAACCAGACCATCACCAGCATCTTTATTGTCTTTTTACTGCAAAAAGGGTGATTTAGAAGAGGACCACGAAGTGGAAAACAACTGCTGAGTATCATTCCTTGGCATTTTTTTCCATGTTCAATTTTCCACATATTCTGATATGCAGCATCCTCTGATAAAAAAGAAGGAACTGAATTCCACTTCTAAGATGAGGCACTAAGAGTAAATGAACAGTTGCTACCCACCCAATTTATATTACCTGTATTTGAGGTGATGCATATTCCAGTAGATTTATCACGGTTTTCTAGATATGCATATCCATAGAGGTGTGTTTGTGATAGAGATTAAGTTCTTAATGTTGTGTTGAGCAATAAGAAAGAGTATGTAGGGCAATCTGAAAATCTACACTTAGATAAAAGGTAAAGCAAGTAGTTTTTCTATATTTGGTTAACAAAGTTACTATTTTATTCTCCCAGAATACTGCAAAACTAGTCCTTCATTACCACTAAAGATTTTGAATTGATAATAAACTGCAGTAGATTTATTGCATGTCTTTGCTCTGTACTATTTTCTATATTGTGCCTTGTGCCTGTTAGTTCAGCTTCTGCAGAATGTAGTTTTTTGAGACTTAAACTGATCAATACCTACTCAAGATTTTCAAAGCCTCTTTGGATTTGCAGCTGATATCTGTAGAACAGGGACAAAAAGAAAATGCTTAAGTACAACAGTGAGATAGATGAATACATACAGAGAAGAAATCAGAGAGATCCATCTGAAACTCTACGCTGTCTGAGTCTGAGTTGCTGTAAATGCTCACAGTTGTTGAAGACAGAAATTGGATTTAAAAACAAAAATAGCTGATTTATAGAGGGATCATATTTCTGAGGTACAAGAACTGAGACACAATTGCTTGTATTCAGGATTCATAGAGTATGATGTTGATGGAGTTCATAATCCTGAGTACAAGACAGCCTTATAGCTGTGAGGAAGAAATAGTGGTTTCTTACTCTTCATATATTTACTTATGCTCTGCATCCTGTTTTTCTCTTCTCATTTCTATTTAATTTTTCTTTTTTTTTCTCCCATTTTCCATATATATTAATGGTTTGCCTATTTACAAATATTTTTGAAAGTGGAGAAAGAAAAATCTGTGAAAAGCTGATGTCTATTTTTCTTATTTTTAAATGTAGAGGAAACTATAGGGAGAGGAATTAGAAAAAGCTGGAGAAAAAAAAAGCTATTTCAATTATTGGGATAGTTGTGCTATTTGAGAAATAGCATGTGTTCATATGGTCCAGAGCTGAGTTTTAACTCATACATGTGCTGTTCTAGAGTTTAGGTTACATGTGAATTCCCTCTTTTTGAAGCACTAGGGTGGGAGGGGAGAACAGAGGTTGTATACATAATTTCAAGAGCCAAAATACCGCGCCCTAAAACCCATACAAAACTCATAGGAGAAAAGCAAGAATTACTTATCTTAATTTAAAAACCTATCCTGAAAACCAAGGAAATTATTTGCTTTAAATTTTCCTCTAGATTTCCCCTCTACGCTTAAAACAATCACAGAAGGTTTGAATTGATGTATCAAATTGTTTTAGTAATTTACTGGTCACTGACAACAGGGCCATAGACTGAATGTGTCATGTATAATTAAAATAAAAACAATGAGTGGATAAACACTTTGTGGTGAGAATAAACTAAACCAACAAATTCATAGCCTTATGGAATACTCAGCTGGAAGACTATCCTTACTGGTGAAGAATCCTTAAAAAAAATAAATTTGTTCAGGAACCCCTGTATACTATGGAAGCAGGAGACCGTTTATCAACTTAAAGAAAAATGTACTTAGGGGTATAAATGGAACAGGAAGGTGATGATGTCTGTTTATTTTCTGCTTCTGGTCATTTCTGAGTTATATAAATGGCAGTTATAGTTTCTGAAAAGACGGGAAAGTTTTTTAGCTCTCAAATATTAGCATTTTACTCTAACTGGAAATTTCAGCTAGTTAATCTTATATTCAGGTAATGTTTCTTCATTGATAACCTTCTGTGGTTTAATTTTCCACTATTTTAAAGTAGGTATGAAAGCCTTGAATGACATTTATTTGCACACTAAAAGATCCACATGGATTAGTTGGAATTTTTACCTTCTATCTCTCTGGATAATTGTTAATATTTTCTGTTGGGTTTTTGGGGGCTTTTTTTTCATTTTGCTGTTTGGTTTTTTTTTTTAATTCTTAAAAACATATTGGGGATTACTGAAAAACATAACTAATCTCACTGTAAGAACAGCTGAGAAAACTGTAAATGTTTAAATGAGACATTTCAAAAGGAAATGGAATTTCCTAATCAGCTACGTTATTACTCAGCAAAAATTGCACCGAGGCAAGGAACAAGCAAATATAGGAAACTGTTATTACCACTGGCTTATAAAGACATTCCAGCCTTCCTTCAGACTTTTCCTACTGACATTCTTCAGTGCCTGTTTCCCTTCACTTGCTTTATGTCTCCTACATTTTGCAGATTACCTCTCTTCTCTCTAGCCCTTTCACTACTTTCTCTTATTGGCTACTGTGGTTCCATAGATTGATAACTCTGTCGTGCTGTCAGCAGACGAACTTCACTTCCTTGCCTCCCACAGTAGAAAATACAGGAGAGCCCTTACACAAAATATCCTATGCTTGTTGCGTTTAATTGCCATAGCACCAAATAGTTAAGCAGGCATTCCCCTCCTAATGGAAATAAGATCATGTAGTTACACCGAAGTAGCAGGTTTTGAAGCATTATCAGAATATGTAATGTGTTTTTCTTTCAATAAAATATATTAAAAGAAAACAATAGCATATTGGTCCCAAAGTGCTTTTGAACTTACCCTACCCTCTGTTCTTTGTCCTGTTCCTAGGGGCAAGCATGGCAAACAGCAGATTTTATCCTTGTATCATCTGGTTCTCTGAGCCTCAAAATCAAACTGATCACCACAGCTGCAATAAATAAAGTGTCTATTCAATAAGTTATGATGCCAAATGTTATTCAACATTCTTCTAGCCAGGCACAGAGTCTGATGGAAAACAGCACATCTCACTTATTGCCTTTTTCCTTGCAATTAAAATTGCTGAGTAATCAGTGTGCACCAGATATGGGAAAGCAGAATGCGAATAATTCCAATTTGCTTGTGTTTCTTTACACTTAGTATTTTAAACAAAATACCTATAGCAATATGGCTTTCATTAATTATGAAGCACAAGCAGTATGTTAACAATATCAGTCTTGAAGCTTGTATGGCATGTAATTGTATGGAACTACCTGTTCTATCACAGTGCATGATTTCTAATATATTTTTTACTCATGTCCAGTCATTTTTACACAACATTTGATTGGATATACATCTCATGGAATATATAACACATTTTATGATCAAAACCTAAATAGTTCATTTCTAACATTTGGGATTACACTGTACTTTTTCTCTGACTTAATGGTTCAGCCTTTTTCACTATCGTGCAAGGAGAAAGTAACAGTGTGAATCATTTGGTTACAATTGTTGCAGTCCAAAATTACTTGGTTTAAATGCATTATTTCTGATTTTTTTAAAACAATGTTCTGTTGTGTTTTTTTCCCCTCTTCTTTTTCTAGGCTGAGGTTCAGCTATGCTATCTGGAAGCACAAAGAGATGCTGTTGAACAGATGTCCTTAAAACTGTACAGTGAGCAGTACAACAGTAGTAGCAAGCGCAAGGAAGAGTTTGCTGATATGTCAAAAGTTCACACAGTGGGAAGTAATGGGTACGGAACTATTCTTTTTGTTGTTTTATTCTCACTGATCTGTATTTTTTTTACATGATATACTTTTTCTCACTTCTAGTTAACCAGGATTTTTCTTCCTAGGCCAAGAGGCAGGGGAAAACTGTCTCTCTATATATTTGCGTTTTCATATGTGAATGCAAAAATAATGGGTTCTGGATAATTCATCCAAATTGTGGTTTGTTCTTACAACTATCTAACATTATCTCATAGCAATCCCCTATCTGGATTTAAAAAAATGTAAAGTGTCCTTTTTCTTTAGGCTTTTCTCCTCTGATGGCTTCATATCATTTCATTTCTTACCATGTTTCAAGGAAAAGTCTATACCTCTGCAATATCTCTAGAACCATTGTTCTCTTGACTAGGAAATATGAATATGAAGCCATTCACTTTATAGTTCAAACACCTCAGTTTTGTACCTCAGGAAGGCATTAATTTTAATTCTTTTTCCTTGACTTGGTCTTCTCAGTCTGTTTTTTAATTAATGTAAACACACATACCCACAAATATTATATATGTACGTATAAAAGCACTGGACTGTGCTAAAATTCTTGCTGCCCTCCCTTTTTCATAGCCAAGAAACCTTGCAGTTCTGGATTAAGACTTTTTCTTTAAGGTCTTTGGAAAACCATGTCTTCCAGCTGCTAGCACTGCCAAATGAGCACAAAACCCATACCTCTGAGATCATAACAGTGTGGGCCAAAAGCAGTTCAAAGGAGCCAACTAGTGCTCATTGTTTGGGTATGCCCTCATCCTGAGAGAAATTTTCTTGTAACTAGTCAATACAGTAGAACTTTTGCCTGCAGGTTCGTATGCAAGGAGGGTTGTTGACCAAGTGTTCATGCGTTCTTTATCTCCAGAACTTCCCTTTCCAATTGTTAAGTCAATGCTCAGGTCTTGGAAACACAGGTTTATTAAATTACCGAGTGTAGAGATAAATGAGCCTTGTAAACATCCCCTCTTATTATACGGAAAGATGACTGTTTTAGAAAAGTTGATGTGGGCTAATTATGTAGGATTACTGAGATCTTGATTACATATGCAGAAATCTGTCAGATTCTCAAATGCCGATGCAGCTAGTGCCAACCATAAAAATAATTTGTTCAGAATTTGTGTATATGTATAAAAATGTGCACTGAGGGCTACATGTTCAAAACAGCTTCTAATTTTGTAGCCACCATTGAATGTGACCAAGAATTAAGGCTAGAATTTTGTGGGGGATGTAAGACAGTAACACATCAACAGACATTTCATTTTCTTGAGAATAGGGGATATAAAGCTTTAAGCTTCATGGAAAAATCCAGTTTGTAACTTCACATCACATATGGGGTAAGTAAATAAGCTCTTAAATGCACTTGTTTGCACTCATAAACATATGCTCATTACCAGAAATGGTCATCTGGTAGTGTTCCCTACCTTTTCTCTGCTGTGGCCACATTTCTGGACCCTTATGACCAAGAGACTCAAGAATGGCTTCTGGGGCCAAAAGGCTGGAGTCAGATGAATACAATACTGTGTATTCGACCATTATAGAAACTAGAGGGGACTAAATACAGATGGAAAACTTCCAGTTGAGCCAGTCTGAGGTACTGTATTGAACACAAAGGAAATGCCTTTCAGCTATTTGAAAATACAGTTGATACAACATTTCTGTACTGCATAAAAACCGTGGACAGAAATTCTACAGTAGTATGAGCTAGATAGAGACATCTACAGAGAGGGGGTCATTTGCACAACTGGGAAAATTAGGGTATGTATCCATTAGCTGTTGTGGGAGTTTGACCTAGGAGAAAGAAGATTAGCCGCAGGGAGAACAAGAGTTATTGTAGATGAATAATTTTTAATATGGTATGTGTGTGTTTATGAGATTTGGGAGGTGGCTTTGTGCATGAAATAGCTAAACTGAGATAGGAAGGGTAGTGTTTTCAGAATAGGGTGATGCTAGTGGATGTGTAAAGGACAGGCAATTTCTTGCAGAACAGTGGTCTTGTTAAAATAGCAATACAGAGGGTTTGTATGTAACTGCATGAAAATGGCTAAAGTGAAAACGGAAGAAAAGAGAATGGGTATCCCCTGCAGGAGAACACCAGCTAGCCAGGCAGCAAGAGGTAGCCAAGAGTAGTTGAGAGCAGCTGCAAAATGTTATAGCAAATCTGGTTGGAAATATTGCATCCCCTTAAAACTGGGGAGGATCTCATACAGGTACTATTGGGAGAAATGGATACAATTATTTACAGCACCCTTGCACAACATGAAGGCCAGATCCTAAGATCCTGTCATCAGCTAGCATTGGGCCTTCATGGATGCAGCTTTGAGACAAATGCATTATAGGGAACTTCAAGTATGTGCAGAATGGAAGGCAATTTTAAAACTGTTAAGGTCAGAAGTCTGCTTTCTCCTTTATCTTCCTAACAAAAACATGTGAAAAGAGTTCAAAAAAACTATGACCCAGAAATCTGAAGGAACTTTTTGCCTAGCTTAATTTTTTGGTAGACATACCAGTGTGTTTACAGTACTTCTAAATACCATGTGAGTTATGTCATCAAAGAAATACTACAAACTGAAAGTGTGTGTTAAACATGGAGAAAAAGGCTGATGGAAATAACTTTACATTCCTTTTTATTTATTAATGCCACAGATGAACTGGTTTTCTCATGAGAAAAGTGCTCATGAATTTTCATTCAAAATAATAAATTGATGTCCACATTTTAAGAAATATGTTTAGGGTTCAAGGGATTAGACATGCAACTCTGCATATCTGATTCCCTGTTTACCAAGACAAAATATACTTCTTAATGTCATTTTAGTTATTACATAGCTAATGGTTTTAGCTTATTAACCAACAAGCTTGTATTAAGGAAGCTGTATTTACCTGCCCTTTAACTAATATTATAGCATTCTTTGGGTAATTTTAATGGATGATTTTTTTTCCTAATATACAGATGACCTAATATATTCCTGTTTTAGTGATGGGTGGATTTGGATAATCAACCAAAATTAAATCTTTTCTACAGCTCTTGCATCTGTAACACACATCAGTATTACAGAAGTCATGCTTTCCCTAGTTTTGCCTATGGCAATATGAAAAAAAGATCTGCTAAGCTCAGAAAAAAGTAGATTCTGAATAAAAAAGAAATATTAAATATACCACAGAAATACTGACAGGTACAATTTAATCTTAACCTGTCACTGATCCTACAATTGCTGGATTTTCTGAATATCTTTTTAGCAGCTTAGTAACTTGCATCCTCTTCCAAACAGTAATTTAATAGTGATCACTAAATCCATCCATTTAGATGCAAGGCATTTATCTTAAAGACAAAGCTGGGGGTTTTTTTAATCTATATATCAGAGATATTTTAAAACCATTAAAAGTATTGCAGTCAAATTTTAAAAAATATTGATGATGATTTTGTCAGCTGACTTCACTATCTTCAGGCTCAGGCAAATAACTGCCAGAGACATTTTGCTTAAAAAATGCTCCCAGATGACTTTATATTAGAGCAGGGGAAAGGAAAAAAAAGGAAGAGAATAAGCACACTGTGTAAACTATAGGGAAAAACATATCCCCCATTACATCTTGTATCTTTTCCTATGCATTTTGCAGTGGATTTCTCTCATACTTAGTTTTGGATTGAGTTTCTGTTTAGAACATGAGTTTGAAATCAAAATGCTCAGCTGTTTCTCAGTGCTTATATGGGTTCTTTAAAGGACAGAGAAAAGTGCTTTACTGTTTCTTTAAGGGATTGGTTCATTCTGTTACACCAATAGATGGAACAATTTGGGCTATAACTAAGATGTGGTTCTTTAGACACAAAGCAGCTGTTTGAATCCAGCACATCTTCCACCTGCTATAGTAAAATCTCAGTCCACTTCCTGGTGCAGTTTACAAAGGCATCCCATCCCATTCTAGCAGCAACAGGTCATGAATGCTGGATGCAGGCTTTTTTTCACATCATCTTCATATCTCACTTTAGGTCTTTCACTGGTACAAACCATCCAAGTCCAGCTGAATCTGTACCAATTTACATGATATGAAATCCAACATCTTATGTCATAAAACATATGTTTTAATAACTGCCTGTCAGTTTTGTGACTTTGAATAATATTTGGGTAAGATGGATGGGAAGAAAAGGAGCAGTAGGTATTGAAGATACAGAGTTGTTATGCTGCTTTCTGAGGAAGGGATAAAGATTCAGTTTCACTGCGAATATACTATTCAAAATGGACTTCAGATTTATTTTAATTTTAAAATACCTCCTGAAACAGAAGAAAAGCCCTGAACTGCAAATGAAACTATTAGGTTTCATCAATAGTGACTTGCCCTTTTATGCTTGCTCTTTTTTATAGTAACATTGCTTACCTTTTCAGGGCAGTGGGTAGTTTTAAGTAAGTGCACCTCATAAATTATTGAGTAAAAGTATCCTAAATGCGGTGGATTAAACTAGAGAGTTACTTCAGAAGCAGGAATCAACACTTGTGCACTATTCAAGACTTCCTTTGTTGTCAATCCATTGAAAATAATGCCGCAGAAGGCAAATGCTTTCTTCTCTCTCGCCTGCTTTCTAACAGAAAGACAGTTCTACTTGTCATGACTTTATCTATAAGCTTTCAAAATTACCACACATATGGTACTCTAGTTAATAACAACTGAAACTGTGGTAGTACTAATAACATTTAAAAAATGTTGGTTTATTGTTTCTCTGTTGAAACACTGCTATTTTTTTAATGAGGTTGCTGAAAAAGTTGTTAATAATTGGAGAAATTAGCTTTAGTGGAACGTGCCCTATTCTTTGATCAATGTGGAAGTTTTTTGATACTACCAGCAAGGCTGTTGTTAGTTCCAATTTTGCAAGTTTGAAGATCCCCTTTCAAGAGGTATCTTTTTGACGAATGTGCAGTTTTTCAGCATGTACCTTCTGTCTTGTATCACAGTGTTTTAGAAGAATCTATGCTTTACTTATTCACTAGGCTTTCAATAGAGAATCACATTAATCCTTTTAAGCTCCTTATTCTAATGATTTATTTTGTTGAAAACCGTAGTGATCCTCCTTTGAATTTTAATGATTGCTGGCTATTCAAGGATTCATTGTTTTGACTTCCTGTCCTTACCTTTGTTTCTTACATGTCTGTAGGGAACACCTGTCTAATACTGTATCTGGCCTTAGTTCTCACTGGCTTACCATATTCACTCAAGCCTATCTTAAGGCGTTAAGTTGAAATGCTAGCTACTCATCCATGAAAATAAATGTAGGATATTTACAGATATAGGCAGATAGACAGGAGAGGGATGGCTGAATGGATTGGGTCATTTTTTTGATGAAAATAATATTTTCATATGAATTATATCAAAATGATTGTTGCAAAGTTTGCTCAATATAAAGTCAGCACTATAAAAACCATTAAACAATAACATCTATTGGGGATTTGTATTTCAGAATTTTTGCAGCAAATGCAGTATGCCAACAGTTGTCAGGATTTGGCATCAGCCACTGAATTTAGGTCATGGCACTGGCTTAAATTGGATTTCAGTTTTCATTTTCATCCACTCTGTATAAATGCAGAATGTCTCTTTAGAAATATAACTTGGAACATCATGAGTTTTCAAGAATATATTATTCTAATACAAGATTTTAACAACTACACAGTATTTATGCATAATACATTTTGTTCCTTATCTACAGCCTTTTGGACTTTGATTCAGAATACCAGGAGCTCTGGGATTGGCTGATTGACATGGAATCCATCGTGATGGACAGCCATGACCTGATGATGTCAGAGGAGCAGCAGCAGCATCTTTACAAGGTTAGCGCTACCGTTACTGCCTTTACCTAGCTATAGAAGATCTGATTAGCTTGACAAGTCTTTCTCTCACAGGATATCGCTGCGTTCATTGTATGTATCATGGTGTCTATTAGAATTCCCTTCCCTGTCCCCAACCTCATTTCCATCCCCTGTGCGCTGACAGGCTGCACCGACATCATAATTGCAAGAAAGTTCCCTTTATCACATTCTATTTGCTGTAATTCTATAGAAGGACAAAGATTTGTCTTCAAGATGAATAGAAATAAATGAAACTGCATTAATAAATAGACTGAAACAAAATGAAGGAAAAAAATGAAATGGGAACATTTAACAAAATGTGTTTTGATTGGAGCTTTCAGCTGGATTTTTATCCACCTTTCAGATCTCATCTGGAAAGAAAGAAATTTGCCTTGATTTTGGTTTGCTGCTGCCAGGATACAGGACTCTTCCAATTTAGTTTTTATTAGTTATACATAAAGTAGACATTGTCATGTTAAGTCATCACACTTGTTTGTGATTTGAACAACATGATTTTGAACTTGCAGGGTGAACTTACAGGTTCTAATTCTAATATATATACGAACGCACGCACGTGTGTGTCTGTATGTATATATATATCTATATC
>NW_008662615.1:0-3800 GCF_000695815.1 Acanthisitta chloris
TGGTTCTGGCCAGGACAGGGGTCACTTTTGGAGCAGTCAGAAGGAGCACACCAGGACCCTGGGACTATTCTATACCACCTCAGGCCACGGACAGGGCACGGAAGGGAAGGGGTTGAGCAGAGACACCTTCCACCAGACCTGGCTTTGAAGACTGCCAAGGTTGGGGCATCCACAGCCTCCCTGGGGCATCCACAGCCACCTTGGGGCAATCACAGTCTCCTTGATGCCACCACAACCTCCTTGGGTCATCCACAGTCTCCTTGGAGAAACCACAGCCTCCCTGGGCAACCTGTGCCAGTGTCTCACCACCCTCATAGGAAAAAGTTTCTTCCTAATATCTCACCTAAATTTCCCTCTTTTAGTTAATCCCCATTCCTCCTTGTCCCATCACTGCAGTTCCTAACCAAGAGTCCCTGTCCAGCTTCTCCCTTCAGACCCTGGAAGGTGCTATGAGGTCTCTACACAACCATCTTCTCCAGGCTGAGCAGCCCCAACTCTCTCCATAGGGAAGGTGCTCCAGTGCTCTGATCAGCTTTGTGGCCTCCTCTGGCCTTGCTCCAAGAGTTCCATGTCCTTCTTGCACTGAGGGCACCAGAACTCTGTGCAGTTTTCCTCGTGGGTCTCACATGACCAGAGCAGAGGAGGAGAATCAAGATTAGAGGGAGGTAATCAGGGAATGCCACTCCTAACCCATGACACAGAGAACCTTCCACCTGCAGAAGGGAAGGAAAATGAGCAGGAGACTCTGGTTCTGAAGATTCTCTGCCCCAAAGTCACTTTGCTGCCTGAAGGTCTCATCTGCCATCTGAGGGTTCTGTGCTGGTGTTGTAGGCAATGAGAGGCAAAGGGAACTTCAGTGTTCAGAGAGGTTCCAGACAAGCAGAGACTCTGCTCAGTGCCACAGTGTTCCTTAGCTCAGAATTAGGGATGGACTTTACCCCTTGTCAGATAGGAACAATCTCCACATGTTCAGTCTATGGATTGAACATAGACTTGGATCTGTTTGTTTAGGGATCAACTTTGAACAGCGAAAGTGAAGCGAAGAATGGAAAAGTAAAGATTAATTAGGGACAATTTTCTGACTGAAGGTCAAGTGCCATTTTTCTGTAAGGCCATACTGGGAGCACTGGGCCCAGTATTGCCCAGTATCATCCCAGTGCTCTCAGTATGGCCCAGTGCCCTCCCAGTGCTCTCAGTATGGCCCAGTGCCCTCCCAGTGCCTCCCAGTGCTCCCCTGCCCCAAAGTCACTTTGCTGCCTGAAGGTCTCATCTGCCATCTGAGGGTTCTGTGCTGGTGTTGTAGGCAATGAGAGGCAAAGGGAACTTCAGTGTTCAGAGAGGTTCCAGACAAGCAGAGACTCTGCTCAGTGCCACAGTGTTCCTTAGCTCAGAATTAGGGATGGACTTTACCCCTTGTCAGATAGGAACAATCTCCACATGTTCAGTCTATGGATTGAACATAGACTTGGATCTGTTTGTTTAGGGATCAACTTTGAACAGCGAAAGTGAAGCGAAGAATGGAAAAGTAAAGATTAATTAGGGACAATTTTCTGACTGAAGGTCAAGTGCCATTTTTCTGTAAGGCCATACTGGGAGCACTGGGTCCCAGTGCTCCCAGTATTGCCCAGTACCCTCCGAGTGCTCCCAGTATGGCCCAGTATCATCCCAGTACTCTCAGCATGGCCCAGTGCCCTCCCAGTGCCTCCCAGTGCTCCCAGTATGGCCCAGTGCCCTCCCAGCTCCTGCCAGGGCCACAGACACTACGACTGATACTCTGCTGACAGGTCACATAGGGAATGGAGCTGTGTTTTCCTGGGATTTGGCAGTCACTCTTTAGGGAAATCACCTTGAAAGGGGAGTAATTCTGCTTTTGCAGGGCACTGGGAGGCAATGGGAGGCACTGGGAGACACTGGGAGGGCAATGGAGACACTGGAAGGGCACCGGGAGGCACTGGGAGGCTCTTGGATTCCCACTGCACTTCCCTCTTCCTGTCACTTCTCACAGCTGTTTCTCCCTTAAAAATCAGTGCCAGAAGAATTTCTTGCTGCCCTGGGAATTCTGTGGTGTTGGGAAGGTTTGGGGAAGGTGGAAATGGAGATATTATAGTGGAATTGGCTCCGTGAAGGAGGGAAAGGAGGAAGGAGGGGGAAGGTTTTATCCCTGGGGGAGGAGGACCAGGTTAGGGAATGTCAGAGAACTTTGACATAGGTAAGTCCATTAGCTCCTGATCCCTGAAGGAGATCCCAAACCATCCCAGGGTCCTCTGGCCTCTCTGGAGTGCCCTTGGACTTCTTGTTGCAGCTTCATCCCTGCAGACCTGAGGCATCAACAATGGATGTTGCTCCGAGGACTGTGCCAGGGTGGGAAACCTTCTCCTCAGCCCTCTTAGCTTCCCCAGGGAGGCAGCAGAATTCCCTGGGAACAGGCTCTGCTCTGCACGTTGGGGCTCTGTGCCAGGCAGGAGACAAGAGGGAATCTCCTGTGGCACCGACCTGTCTTGTCTTCGTCACGGAAGCATTTTGGCACAGAGCATCAGCCAACCTGAGCTGCAGCTCCATGCCAGAGGGATCCTCGTCCTCCTTCCCGCTCCGTTCCACGGGCAGAGCCTCACACGGACTCTGCAGGTGCTTTGCAGTGGGGGAAAGTCCTGGCATGGAAGACAGAGAGGGTGGCAATGCACAAAATGGGCTGGAGAGAGGCTGGGGGAGAAGCCCCAGAGGCTCCAACGCTGCTGAGGGATGGATTTACCCTCAGGAACATGGATCTGTGGCTGAAGGCAGCCCCAAGGACAAGGAGAGCTGCACTGTGTGTCCCTAGGGTGGTCACCCCACAGACAGGGACTGAGACAGGGCAGAGACATCCAACGTTTCTTTGCCTCTGCCTCCGACACCACTGATGGGCCATGGAGGTCCCAGAGCCCTGAGCTGGAGAACCAAGGGCCAGAGAGTGGGAAACTCCAAAAACCCCTGAGGTGTGGGATTTGCCCCTGCAGCTGATCCCTATCAGTCTCTAGGGCCCAAAGGGTCCAGCTGAGAGCACCCAAAGCACAGCTGATGCCATCAGGAGGCCTCTCCCCATGATTTCATGTGGCCCTGGGGATCTGGAGAGGTCCCAGGGGACTGAAAGCTGCACCCACCTGCACCCTCTGCACCCCTTACACCCCCTGAGTGGAGCCACTGCAGCTCCTCTCGTGTGCCTTGTGCTGACACACAGCCCAGTGTGGGTTTTGGGGGTGTTTGGGGGTGTTGGGGTGTTTGGGGTCCCTGGGGATTGTGGGGTGCTGGTGCTGCCCCACCCAGTGCAGAGACATCCTCTCTTCTCCCACGTGTCCCTTTGGGTGGCAGGTTGTGACACCCCAGTGGCTGTTCCCCCTCGGGGCTGGGACAAGGGGGGTCACCCTGGTGCCCCCAAATCCTGCAGAAGGTTTGGTACAGACATCTGGGGGATGCCAGTGCTGGGGAGTCCCATGATTTGGGAGGGGTTGGGGGAGCCTTTGTGATTGAGGGTCAGATCAATCAGATTTGGGGTTTAATTGATATTTATTCAGGAGTTATATGGTTAAGGGATTTTGGTTTTTTGTCAGAATGAAGAGGAATGTGAACCTCTTCCAGCCTAGGGACTCAGCCCTGGGGAGGCAGTTCCTCCCCAGTGTTGAGGGGGCCCAATCTTATGGGGTGAGGGGTTAGTCCAATGTTGGGAGAGTGTCCCAGTGCCAGGTGTGTGCCAGTTCCATGGGGGTGTCCCAGTGTTGTGAGGTGCCAAGGCAAATAGCAGGGGGGAAGGTCCCAGTCCCATAGCA
>NW_008662616.1:0-9211 GCF_000695815.1 Acanthisitta chloris
CATGTGCCGTGATGCTGGTGGTGCCACATTTGTGCTCCCGGTCTGTCCATCGCTGTTCCGTGTGTGCTCCGTGCCCACCCGGCAGTGCCACGCGTGTGCTCGCGGTCTGCCCATCGATGCCACGCATATGCTCCCGGTCTGTTCCTTGGTCCCACGTGGGTGCTCCCTGTCCATCAGTGCCATACATGTGCTGCCCATCAGTGCCACATGCACGCTCCGTGCCCACCCAGCAGTGTCATGTGTGTACTCTTGGTCTGTCTGTTGGTGCCACATATGTTCCCTGTCTGTCCATCGATGCCACATATGTGCTTCCAGTCTGTCCATTGGTGCCACATGTGTGCTCCATGCTCACCCAACAGTGCCATGTCTCTGCTTCTGGTCTGTCTGTTGATGCCACCACATGTTCCCTGTCTTTCCATCGATGCCACACGTGTGGTTCCAGTCTGTCCGTTAGTGCCACGTGTGTGCTCCACGTGTCCATTCGTGCCACACCTGTGCTCCATGTCCATTGGTGACACATGATCCCAGTCTGTCCATCAGTGCTACATATGTGCTCCATGCCCACCTGGCAGCACCACGCATGTGCTCCTGGTCTGTCCATCAGTGTCACATATGTGCTCCATGCCCACCTGGCAGCACCACGCATGTGCTCCTGGTCTGTCCATCAGTGTCACACATGCTCCAAGCCTGCCCTGCAGTGCCACACGTGTGTCATGCCCACCTGGCAGTGCCACACACCTGTTCCATTCCAGTGGCGCATATGAGGGTTGCCTACATGGTCAGCTGTGGTAGGACTGGTGTGAGGACGTAGGAACAGGAGCCAGCAGCCTGTGGGAACCTGGAAGAGGAATTTGATGTGTCAGGGAGTTGTCTGAGGCTGGTGCTGGAGGTGCTGGGCGCGGCAGCAGAGCAGCCAGGGCACAGGCAGCCGCGGTGCTGCACATCGAGGCTGGAGACAGGGGGAAGTGAGAGCACTTCATGGCTGAAGGGGCAGTTTTCTTTACTGCCCCTTGTCCCATGCCAGTCACATGGTGCCCATCTGACAGATCCTGAGGTTGGAATGGAATGCTGCAGGAGCTGAGCCGTGGGTTAGCCATGCCAGAGGGGGTACACCAAATCCAAGGGATGTCTGTGACACTGGAGCACTGGCAATACATACAGAAATACACAGGTCATGTTGGCCCTCTCTCTTCCACTGGATTCTAGTCACCTCTCAGAAATTTTCAATGCCACTACCCAGTTTTCACTGGGCTCAACATGATGCCATCGGAGAGGGACTTGGGGAGTGCAGAGAGTCTTCCTTGTGGGTTTTCACCCCAAGACACGTCATACAGGATGCCTACAGGAACTTGCTGGTGCACTGCAGTATTTCTGGTGACCACTACGAACAGGATGGACATCCTCTGAAACCTCAGCCAGCCATGGAATTTCTCCAGGGATGGCTGTGAGGAGCAGTGAGTGGTAGAAACAGCAGAAAAGAGAAGGATGTTCTGTAGTTTGGGTTCAATGGGCAACTTTCTCACAAAGACTTTGTGGATGAAGTTTGGCTCAGCTCTCAGTCTGCTCCAGCCCCTGGGCATCCTTCTGACCCAAATGAAGCAGTGCCTGGCTGAGCTGGTGTTTGGACCTGGCTAGCACAGGGGGGACCACGAGGAGGGTCTATGAGAACTTGGTGAATTGGCATCATGGGAGGTGTGGTGGCAATTGAATGTCCAGGAGTGCCAGGGAAGATCTTGTTGCTGGAGTCCAGCTGCTTTGCAGGAGATGTTGAGTGAGGAAGAGAGTAAAAGGACATTTTGCTTTTGCTGAGGAGTTGCTCTACCCAGGGGTGGTGCTGCCTTCTTCACCACGATCAGACCTCCTGGCTGAGGTCACCAGTGAATTCTCCACCTTGCAGTTCCACTGCTGAGGAGCCAGGGCAAAGGGAATGTCCTCTTGCATCACCGTAGGCTTGGGCAGAAGTCTTCTCCTACTCAGTCCACCCATTGGAAGGTTTGGGGTCCACTTAGCAATGCAGAGGGTCCCTCTCTGGTGAACATGGACAGGTGTTTCTCCAGTTTGGGAAGACAAGGATAGCCACACCAAGAACTGATGTCCTCTGAGTGAGGATTTTGGGCAGACCGCTCACACCCAGCCTGAGCGTTCAGATCAATATTTTAAGTCCCAGTCCAGGATGAATTCAACAAGGGTTTAACTTGCACTGCATGAGCAATCTCATGACATGCCAGATTAGAATGCATGATGTTGAGGTAACTCTTATCCTTAAAGATAGAGAATAAAGTGGAATTATTTGATGGCACTGGAGCTTCAGCTGTTGATTCTGGCTGGCAGGTACTGGATGTGTTCAGCACAGGGTGTCTGCTGATGGCTTTTTTATAGACAAACAAGGAGTGACTCCAGGTCCATTGCTATTTATACTGTATAAAAAAAAAGATTGGGTTTGGGTTTTTTCTGAGGTCTTTAAGGTGCCTTTCTAATATCCTACGTGTTGTGTTTTGTTCTAAGGAAATTTTTGTTCTGACAGAAGTGTTCAGCTGGACCAGGGAGCAGATGTGGACAGGACAAAGCAGTTGGCACCTACAGAGGTCAGAAACTGTGACATACAGCAAGGGATGAAATCCTACCATGCCACCAGAGACATCCCATCATCTACTCCAGAGATCACAGAAGCATGGAATGGTTTGGGTTGAAAGGGACCTTAAAACTCATCTTGTTCCAAGCCCCTACCATGGTCAGGGACACCTTCCACTAGACCAGGTTGCTCCAAGCCCCATCCAATCTGACCTTGAACACCTGGTCTTGCTGGTCATCATCTGGATTCACACTTAAATAGAGCAAAAACTGAAACTATTTACCAAATGCCCCTGAGTGTTGCTGGGTGGGATCAGAGGCAGGCACAGGGGTGGGCACAGGGGGCACCTAACCCATCCCTAGACATAGTCTGATGAACAACACAAAGTGAAGTCAGGAGTTAGTAACCATCCCTTGTCCTGGCAGCTGTGAGTGCTTCCTTGGGGAGAGATAGAGAATGTTGATGTACTTGTGGGATCACTATGGATGAGATTTGGCTCTTGTAACTTCAGTCATTTGCAGCCAGACAGGCAGTGGTACCTGGGTGTCTCAACTGCCTCTACAGTCAGTGTGTGATGACGAGCACCTCCAGAAACCATTCATCCCCATGCTCTGAACACTCCCCATGGAGTGAGATGAATTGCTTGCTGGAACTGCCTTGTTCTTCCCATCAAACACAAAGGGAGCCTGCGTGACTCTCAGTCTGTGTCTGAGATGTTCATCTGCCCAAGACTGGATGAGAGTCCTATCTCCTCCCATCAAGGGGAGACCTGTAATCCACCAATTCAATAGCTGTGATCCACCAGCAGAATGGAAAAGGGAAATGATCCCAAGTTGTCTTAGAGTGATTTCAAGGGAGGCACAGAGAAGTATGAAGGCTCTGGCGACGTTCTGGACTGCCACCTGGTTCTGGTGAGCCATATCAAGAGAATTTAGCCTGAAACTAGTGAACAGAGGGTTTGCTGGATTGTTCAGGAGAGAGGAGAGTGTCTTACAGAGATGACTCAGCTCCCTGATCTCAGAGAAATGAATGCTGAGAGAAGACATATTTGTGGACAACTAGAGATATACATGAGGAGGGACATGGGCTAAAGCCTAGCACTACCTTGGGATCAAGACGAGTAGGAATACCATGGATAACCCAATGTTTGAAATGAGGAGATGCTGACCAAGCATCGGAGTCACCAGACTCTACAGGAATGACCTCAGAGGAGAACTGGAAAGAGACCTGGTGGCTGTGAAAAGGAGCTTGGTCAGGTTCTGGGTGACATGGCCCAGCAGGCACTGGGCACAGGGCTCCCATCAGGGTCTCTGTCCCCAAACTGAGAAATCAGATTTAATTCTCCTGTGGTTTTTGCTAACACTGAGCCTAAACAATGAGGTTTTCCCAAGTAGAATTATTCTTGACTTTAATCAAAACCCAATTTAGATCCAGGTCAGATAATAAGTCAAAGCGGCTCAGGGAAGTCAGCAAAGAGCGTGAATTCCTCCTGGAGCCTGTTGGATTGCTGTCTGTGTCACAACACCAAACATCATTTGGTGTGGCTTCTGCTCGGGAGAGGCCTGGGACTGAGACAGGCAGAGCAGTCAGAGTCACAAATTGACTGGGGATTTGTAGAAATAATAGACATTTTTCTCACCTTCTTCTGTCTCCAGTGTGGCTTCAGCAGGCTGGGAATCAAACCACGTGGCCGCTGGATGGATGTGCTTGGGGGAAGAGCCACAGAAGGAGTGGGGTAGCCTGGCACTGTGGGGAAGGACTGAAATACCCAGCAGCTGCCAGAGCTGTGTGGGAGCCTGGGCAGGAACAGCCAGGGAGCTGCAGAGCAGGGCTGAGCTCCATTCCCAGAGCTGCGTGGGGAAGGCTGATGGCACCTGCCCACATCCTCTGCGACTGCACATGATGCCACGTCTCCCTGTTTCAAGACCAGCAAATTCACCCTTCTCTGCTTTTTTTTTTTTCTCTTCGGGAGAAAGAAGAACTAGAACCCAACCAGGAGACCACAGATTTCCAGGCTAGGCTGTGCTAGGGTGGCACAAGCTGTCAGCAGGAGCGTCGGGAGCAGCCGGGAGCAGCCAGGAGGAGCTGAGGTGCCCTCTGCAAGCTGGAGATCTCATTGTCTGTGTGGCAGAGGACAAGAGGGAAGGAATATGAACCAAAAATAGTCTTACAGTTTGAGAAGTAAAACTGCTTCTGTGACCTCTCACACTTATGCTGGGTTAACAGTTGGACTTGATGATCTTAGAGGTCTTTTCCAACCTTAGCAATTCTGTGATTCCATTATTCTCTGATTCTGTTCCAGGGGGTCTGTCTTCTTCCACCAGCCCAGAGGAGGGTCCTCTCCATTTTTCCAGGTGTGATCTGTCCTTCCAGGCACATCTGCTCAGGATGTCCTCCCTGGCCCCTTCGCCCTCCTTTGGAATCCTCACCATAGGTGCACTCCAGCAGCATCTGCAGCTGCAAACATCTGGATGGGGCTTTTCCATGAGCATGCTCTGAGTTCAGGGGATTTCTCTGGGCTCTGAGGAATCCCTGCTGCTTCTGTAGGACTCCTGGGCATGGCTGGCACAAGAGGGGAGAGATGAGTGCTGGCCAGGGTGGGCAGCTCTGATCCTTCCACAAGGGAACTGCAAGGTCTGTGGAGGTCTGGCCTTTACCTTACAACATTTAAATGCTACTGACGGAGTGAATGACTGGGGGTGGGGTAGTGACCTTGTACCTGGGGAGTGCTGCCTGCTCAACAGGCCCCCGGAGAAACTGGATTTACATTTTCTGTGTGCTGCGGGGAAACGAGGGCCCTTGTGGCAATATTTCTGGGTAGGATTTAATGGACTCAGGCTGAATCCTGGAAACCTGTACAGCAGCAGGATAATGAAATGCCAGCTATTCTTTGGTCTGGCTGCATCCCACCTCTGAACACTTCAAATGCTTTGACCCAGCTGTTAACTCAGCAGTGGATACTGGTCCGTGTGGCTCATCCATCCCCTCCCATGCCCAGCTGAGTACCCAGCAGGGTCTGTGCTGTGGGCACTGTGTGCTGCTAGTGGCTGTCCCTGAGCAAGTTCCTTGTGCCATGCATCCATCTCCAAGGCGTTGTTGCCAGCAGAGCTGAAGAGCCTCACCTGCAGCATCACCCCCAGGAGATGCTGAGCCTGAGCCAGGCTACTTCCATGTGGGATGGGAGACAGCAGAGCCTTCACAGAGCCAGACCCTGGTCCACAGGATACTGCTGCTTCTCTCATTCAACTTTCTATGTCAGACAGTGGCCGAGGGAGCACTGGGACAATTTCTGCTGGTTTGATCTGGGGACTGTGTGATTGGTTTTCTGCCCGATTTCCTCGGGGGTGTCAGAGTCTGGGCTGGTCCCAGAATGAAGCGGATTCTGTGTTGTCCTAGGGCTGAACGGGTTAATTTTTGTGCTTCCCTCCCCAGCTCGCTGCGGACTCTGGCTGGGACAGAACATCTGTCTGTTGCTATGGCTGCAGTACACTTGAAGGGGATGACTGGATAA
Organism: Acanthisitta chloris; assembly: GCF_000695815.1. Classification (NCBI taxonomy): domain Eukaryota; kingdom Metazoa; phylum Chordata; class Aves; order Passeriformes; family Acanthisittidae; genus Acanthisitta; species Acanthisitta chloris. The sequence goes on from NW_008662616.1 coordinate 6,084, forward strand.
TTATTGCAAACATCCATCCTGCCTGATGTGCTCCCGGACCCTCCCTGCCCCAGACAGGGCAGCGGCCGCTGCTCGGACCGAACTTCACTCGCAGGGACCCTACCGAGGGATGGTTCGTTGGCATCACCTTTTCATTTGCATAATTAATGAGGCCGAGGCTGCAGGGCTCCTGGGAAATCCGACGCAGAGCAGCAGAGATGAAATGGCACGGAGGGCTCCAGCCTTCTCGAGGCTCGTTAGAGCTCGGCTCGCTGCTGACGCCCTGCTTTGGAGCTACCAGGGAGTCGTTCTTCCATTGCCGTTAATTTACCACCCACTTCTATCCGAACAGATTGCTCTGGGCTGATCCTGCCATGCCTCCTCCAGGCACAGGAGCCTGCCTGCCTGCCTGCTGCTGAGCAGGATCTGGCCAACTCAGTACAAACAGGGGTGCAGACCCTAGGGACTGTCAGACCATCAGGAGCTTGGGAAGTGGCAAGGTCCTGGGTCACAGTGTAGATCCAAGACTTCCCCTGGTTCTCCCCTGGGTAGGTTGCTGCTGCTGCCAGCAGTGCTGCCTGTGTTCCCTGCCTGTTCTCCCTTCCTGTTCTCCCTTCCTGCTCTCCTTGCCTGCACTCCCTGCCTGCACTCCCTGCCTGTGCTCTCTGCCTGTGCTCCCTGTCTGTGCTGCTGCTGCCCACAGCTCAGTGACTTGTGGATTCAGCTGTGCCCACTGCTCACCATGCAGCACCTGGACACTGTCCTTTGTATGTGGCTGTGGTGCCAGTGCCATGACCAGCTGCTACATCCCATGGGGACAGGCACTGCTGGGGAAAGGTAAGGGACTGCTCTGCAAGGTGAGCCTCCTCCCTGGTCCCTGGCCAGCAGAACCTGCCAACAGCTGCTGCCTGGGTATTCATCTGGGATCCCTGGCTTCTGGTGGAGCCTGTTGCTGATCAGTACCTGGTGATCCACCCGGGATCCCCAGCCTTGGCTTGCAGCTCATGTGCTGGAACATGGCATGCCCTAACCCCATACCTCGCAGCAACTCCTTCTGCTGCTCCTAGGAGTCAGCCTGCCCCAAAACACCCACATCCCCTTTGTTGCTGCCATTCTTTTGCCTGCTGGCATTTAACCCTGCCCTGGAGCTCACCCTGGGCGTGTTCAAAAACCCCGATCCTGCCCTATGTCCTGTGCATTGTCCCAGTTTCAGCAAGTCCCACCTCTGAATTCACAGAGCAAAAGATAATGCAGAAGTTCCCCTTCTGAACTGCCACTGCTGTTCTGTTTAACTGGGAACTTCAATGCGGCCATTGTACAATTTTTTCTGTTTATCAACACGTGGTGGGTAGGAAGCCCAAGTGGAGCTGGGACCACGATGAGGGCAGACCTCCACAGCCACTGGCCAGCAAACAGCACCACAGCTGGGACCCTCCACCTGGACCTCTGTTGGGACAGTGTTCATTCCACAGGAATCCAGGTAGGCTGTGCAGGACAAGGCTGCCTCCTGCTTTTTTTCTGTTATCTACAACATTGACAATAAATGGCAATATTTTCACACTGTGCTTTGGATCTGCAGAGCAGCTGGCAAGCACTCAATGGTGTGGAGCATTTCCAGAGGCTCTGGTGGCAGGTAGGGACGGGGCCAGGTCATGGGACACTCCATCAGGCAGTGCTGCCTCTTTAAAGGAGGAAGAAGGATGACAGGAGATGTAGAGGCTACTGGGAGTAGCTGTGGGCTACTCCCAAGCCCTGTCTGATTCTTATCATCCCAACATTTTTGTGTATGACTCAACAAACTCCTTTGCTTGCCCAACTTACTTGATTCTCATCTCTGTGACTCAGGTGAAAATGATCTGCTCACATTTGCAGTGGCAGAGTTGAGCCTTGTGGCTACAAAACCTCTGAGAGAACCTCACTTTGATTCAGCCTGGAGGGCAGAGCCAAATGCTTCCCTCTCCAAGGCCCTTGCAGAGGGAATAGCATGAATGAGGGTGGCAGGTGGGTAGGTGCCGCATGGGCTCTGCAATGGGGCTCCCAGGCATGGCCAAGGCTGGCATCTGCTTGCCAAACCTGCAGAAGGTCTGTTAGAAATTGGAGGGCTCCTGGAGTCCCTTTTCCCCCAGGAGTTCATCATATCCTGCCCCCAAGGAAGCTCTGGGATCTGCTGTCCTGGGTCAGGCCCTAGCCTTGGACATCCAGGGTGGGCTGGGTGCTCGGAGGGATGCACTCTGTTCCAAGGAGCTGGCTGCAGGGAATTGTGGCCACTCAGCATGTCTGAAAGCCCTGCCCCAGGAGGGTCAGGCTTGCGTGGGAGGTAGCTTGCTGCTGGGTGCCTGTGCTTGGAGGTGACTTGCCTGAAAACACACAGGAGCTGCAGGGCTGTGGGAGGATCCAGGCGGGAGGATTGCTGTGGCAGGTGGAAAGATGGTGCCACTTTCTGCTGGCAGGAGTTCCTGTATCTGTGGTGGCCTGGAGCTGCATGGAGGTTTCTCCTTTGGCCCCTGGGCTGCAGGGTCTTTAGGGGACAAGCTGTCTGTCGTGCCTGTTCCTATTTGTAATTCTGGGGGTGAGGTAGCAGGGTGCTCTGTCCTGTGGCAGGGTACAGTTCATTATCTCCTGATGGTGTCCCTGTCTCAGTCCTGTGGTGACACCCGTGTCCCTGGCCCAGCCCTTAGAGGAAGAAGGGCTCTCAGAGACAGCTTTGATTTCTGTGCTCCCCAAGACTGCGGGCAGAGTGGATGGCAAGTGAGTCACTGCAAAGCCATGGCTGAAATGTGGAGCTGTGCCTGGCAGCGGGGCAGTGGCTGCAGGGGGAAGGAGGAGGAGCAGGCACAAGGCTCCCCCAAGGACAGCCCTGGCCTGGAGCTGGCGATGGGGACTGGTGTAGGGATGGAGGCTTGCCACCTCCCCTACCTCCTGGGCTTGGCCCCATTTCCAACATGTCTTGGCACCATATGGCGCTTGCTTTATTTGTTCTGCTGCGACTTGGGAAGGAGGGCAGTGTTTCATTGTCTGGCAGAGGAGGTGGGACGCAGGCACAGGAATATGCCCGTGTCCCGTGGGATCACTGCCTGAGCCAGGCGCTCCACATCTCGCCGGAGCCGCAGGTCGGTGTCCTCATCCTTCGCTCCAGAGGGGTTTCCCCG
>NW_008662616.1:9348-9592 GCF_000695815.1 Acanthisitta chloris
GAAAACGTGGCAGCGCTGCTCCTGACTCATCAGAGCACAGGCAGCAATCCTGCGACAGCGATGCCGGGCTTGCCCAGCACCAAAAAGTGACAGCACGCTCCACCCACCCCGGCTTGCGGGAACCGGAGCCGTCTCCGCATGCCCGCGGTCTGGAGGAGCCGCTATCCCGCGCCCATACCCCTGTCCTGCTCCGTGACACCCCAAATCTCAGCCTACAGCCTCGCCTGCAGCCCCCGCGCTCCCC
>NW_008662617.1:0-4691 GCF_000695815.1 Acanthisitta chloris
AAGGGGCGGCCCCACATCACCCAACACACCTATCACCTCCGGGCCCCCTCCCACCGTTGCGTAGATGTGCTCCATCCCCTGCGGCTCGGGAGGAGGCTTACAGCTACACGGCCATGGCTCAGGGCAGCTGCCTTCCCCGGACACAGAGGGGCACAGCCCCCAGCCCCAGAGAGGAGAGACTCGGCTCATGGCAGCGCAGAGGAATCCAATTTTGCTGCGGCCAGGAGCTGCCTCCCCTGCTGCTAATGAAGTGCCTTTAATTAGCAGCCTAATAGGAAGCTCTTAATTTGCTGAACAGCCAGTTGAAAGGATGGGGACCCCACTAAGCCACGGCTGGCAACAGCTCGCAAGGCTTAAAAGGGACAGGCCCCAAAAGCTGGCCCCACTCAGGAGGGTTCTGCAGGGCTGGGGCAGCAGAGCAGGTCTGGGAGAGCCCCAGGGACATACACACCCCCGGGTGTGCCATACCCAGCCCCAACCGACCTGCCTGAGGCGAGGGACAGTCCGGGCACCACACCCTCCCACACGGGATGTTCCAGCTCCAGTCTCCTCCCTCCACATGACCCTCTGGCTGTCCCTGAAAGCATCAGGCCCTCCACACCAGCCCTTCTCAGCCTACCGGTGTTCAGCTTTTCCCCGGGCAGGAACCTGCTCAAGAGCTCCTGTGTGTTGCCCAAACTTGGTTTCTCCACATCTCGATCAGTGCATCACTTTGACCTTTGTGCAGGTGTGCTGGGTGCCTGCAGAGACCTCAGTGGCAGGGCCACAGTGAGGGAGACCTGCAGGGAGCCACAGTACATGGCTCATCTCTGGGACCAGCTCCTGGAGGGTTAAATGTGCCCAGTCCAATGGTCTCTGCCACAGGGAGAGGAGGAAACAGCAGCAGCCGTCTCTTTCCCATCCTGAGCCATCCTAGCAAGTACCCACCTAAAAACCCTTCTGGAGCTTCCCAAACTCTGTATGCTGAAACCTTCACACACCCCCAAGCACTGTGCACATCCCTGCAGCCACAGCCCCACTCCTGCCACACTGTCTGATGCTGGGGACCAAGCAGGGACAACCTCAAGACACAGCTCCAAGCCAGGGGGTGGCCACTGCCCTGATTTAAGGAGCAAATCTGGGTTACTGCCATTGCTTCCCAGCAGTGTCTGGGATGCTGGGAGCAGAGGTTTAGCAGCAGATGTAGAGGTGAGAAACACGTGCTGGGGCAGAAAGGGGGAGGAAAGCCTGGAGTGCCACTTAAGGGTCACTAGGGAACTAGGTTAATTGGAGATACTCCTGTGTCCTGACCCAGTGATGGTGGCACACGACAAGACAAGTGTTGGTAAGAAACACACGCTGCTCTGTGCTGCAAAGGAACTTGTCTGCACAATTTACATGCATTTCTTCCCCTGCCTCCATGCAAGGAGTCCCTGGCTAAAACACCTGCCATGGTTGGGAAAGTGGCTGTGAGCCCATAAACCACCCTCATCTCCTCCCACCACCACCCCCACAGCTCCTATCCTACTCTTGCCTCACTGCTGCCCCAGTCTCCAGACACAGCATAGAGGCTGTCCCTTTCCCAGCACTCCATGCCATGGGATGCTCATGCACCTCTTCCCCTCAAGGCATCTGACACACAGTGCCTGGGGCACTCAAAGAAACCCAGGAGGACCAGGAGAGGCAGAGTGGCAGGAGCCCATCCCAACATGCATCCTGCACAGAATGATGGTATTTGCCAAGGCCAGGAAGATGGAGATGCTGACTGCATGGTGCTGTGCAGAGTCCCAGCACAGCCCAGCTGGCCCTGGTGTGGGCAGAGGCAGGATCCATCCTGCTCCATCCAAGGAGTTTGTGTGAAAGGGAAGGACAGAGCCAGCCTGGCTGCAACGCCAGAGGACCTGGTGCCTTCTGCCTCCTTGCCCAGCTCCCCAGGGACCAGCACTGGCAGCCATGAATCAGCCTTGCAGGACTCTACACCAAAGAGATTAAACACTCACAAAAATAATGGTATGAGGATTTCTGCAGGACTGGGGAATGCGGCAATGAGGAAGACCCACTGGGAAAGTTTGTTCCCTTTTCCAAGATGAGAGAAATCTCCCGGAGAGGACATGGTCTTCAGTGCTGCCCCTTGGTGTTTGCCCAGCACCATCCAATCCAAACTAGAATAAACTCCACAAGGAAGCAATAAGTGGCTCAGATGTAGGCAAAAGGATACATTGCTTAGCAGCCACTGACCCCTTTCCATGTGCTGGAGGAAAGGGAATTTGGCAGCATGGGTGCAGCAGGCAGAGCTGCTCACAGACATCTCCAGAGCTCTGAAGGTCAGAGCAGTTTGCTGGCACTGCCCTTTTGAAGTTGACACTGCAGAAACAGAATCACAGAATCATTTAGGTTGGAAAAGACCTCTAAGATCATCGAGTCCAACCTTTGACCGATCACCACCTTTTCAACTAGACCATAGCACTAAATGCCACATCCAGTCATTTCTTTAACACTTCCAGGGATGCTGACTCCGCCTCCTCCTTCGACAGACCGTTCCAGTGACTAACAACCCCTTCTGTGAAGGAGTTCCTCCTGATATCCAACCTGAACCTCCACTAGTGCAGCTTAAGGCTATGTGCTCTTGTCCTGTTGCTAGTTGCCTGGGAGAAGAGGCCAAGTCTCACCTGACTACAACCTCCTTTCAGGTAGTTATAGAGAGCAGTAAGCCCCCCTGAGCTTCCTTTCCTCCAAGCTAAACACCTCCAGCTCCCTCAGGTGCTCCTCATAGGACTTGTGCTCCAGACCCTTCCACAACTCTGTGCTTCTTGAACTGAGATGGTCTTGCAGCCTCCCCACCTCATTGCCCCTTGGAGAAGCCTTTGCAAATGCCAGTAGGGTACTTTGGGCATGGGACAGGGAGTTCTGGACTCATCAGCTGTGTGATGTTAACCAGGGGCTTGGGTTTCTGCAAATCACAGTAGCCTCCAGAAGGAACTCAGTGGTGTCCCTAATGGAAGCACTGCTCAGGTTGCTGTCTCTGCCTTGTTGCACTGGAAAGCCCTTCTGACCGCCACCTGCAGGAAGGCTATTTACCTGTACAGGTGAGACCTCTTCAAGCCCAGGTTTTCCTGGTCATATTCCTTATACAACTTCAGTGGTCCTCACAGCTCAGCAACCTCTCTGTTGGTTTGGAGTTTTCTAGCTGCTCCTAGCAGCCAGGTGCATGCCACCAAAGCATTTTGGAGAGAAAGTTCAGGATGGGAAGGTAACATGGATGAGTAACAAAGAGCATCCCTTGGGGATATAATAAATGTGTGTATGAGCTCTCTGAGGGTAAAGCAAAGTGGCTGGTACTCACAGGCATGCACTGCTGGGAGCCTGCTAGGAGGGCATCACATCCCTGTCTACCAGGTGTCTTTAGCTGTCAAGGAAGGATCAGCTGGGAAAGGAGACAGTCCAAGACCACCCATGGCTGCAGCCCATAATGTTAGATTTGCATGGGATTGTTAGCACAAGCAGCATCTTATTTTTCCTTGCATCTTTTCCTCCAGCAGCCCCTCCTGGGACAGGATCCTGGGCAGCATGTGTGTTGGCTGTGGAGCAACCTGGGCTCTTGGAAAAGCTGAGCTGTGCAGAGCAGCAGGCTCTCAAGCCCAGAGGTGGCATCTTATTCCCACAAAACACTGAATCATTTCCACATCTTTTCGGGTACTGACAGCTGTGCCATTGCACAGGGAGCCTGATATGTGGCCTTTAACAAAAAGGGCCAGGATCTGCTGGGGTCAGGACAGCTTGCTGGACCTTGCTACCCCCAGAGCTGCCAGGACAGCTGGATAGCTCACCCAGAAATCCATGACAGCAGCAGAGCACATCTGTCTGTCTGTCTGCTCAGGGCTTTTGTTTCCTAGCCACACCTAACCCTCTTCAAACCACTAACTGCTGAACTCATCCTCAACATTTATTGTAAGAATTACATTTTTTCTAACCTAGCTAATCTAAATTAGCCAATTCTCCCTTTCCAGAAGGTATCTTACTACACTCCTGAAAGCATGTATATAAGATAATAATAAAAAACCCCCAAACAAACAAGCGAAGATTTACTTTTAAAGCTGTAGGTTGATCAAATGCTGTTAATTTGAAGCTATGGCAAACATTACTTTCCTCCTTCATTTGAAGTGGAAATAAGGCACACATTTTTAAACAGGAAGGGTAATTAACCACTGAATCTATTTAAGATAAGCTTCTGGTGTTCATTCCTTTCCAGTGGAAGTTTACAATTGAGATTGCTTTTCTTTCTCGAAGTCTCTCTTTAGTACTTGAGTTTTTGGATGTGAGTCCAGAATTCCTGGAAGATGTTTTCCAGCCCTTGCCAGACAGCCCAGCACTGTCCCAGTTGTAGAAATCTGGAATGAAGGCACTGGTCCTTCTCTTCAAACATCAAGGAGAAGTGGGGAAGGACTATCTGAAGAACAGCGAGAAATAATCCACAAGGAGAACTAGTTTCTCACAGGAGTGGAGAATACATGTGTTGTTTGGGTACACACAGACACCTGGGACTGAGTACAGAAGGTAAGGTAAAGGGGTCTCATTTCTGTGTGCTGGCAGTCACAGGTTGTGTTACAGACTGATCCAAAACGATGGATGAAGCCTGACACTGCAACTCCTCTTCCAAATTTATTATTGGATGGGAGGAAAGTGCAGAGGGAAAAGGTTGAAATGGTGTAAAT
>NW_008662618.1:0-229 GCF_000695815.1 Acanthisitta chloris
GGAACGGGACTGGGAATGGAGCTGGGAACGGGATGGGGACCAGGACCGGGACTGTGAACGGGACTGGGAATGGAGCTGGGAATGGGACTGGGACCGGGAACGGGAATGGGACTGGGAATGGAGCTGGGACTGGGACACGGCTCGGGAGGGACTGGGACTGGGAATGGAGCTGGGACTGGGACTGGGACCGGGACCGGGACCAGGACTGGGAATGGAGCTGGGACTGGGA
>NW_008662619.1:0-6836 GCF_000695815.1 Acanthisitta chloris
ACAGTACTCAAGGTGTGGCCTCACCAGCACCAAGTCCAGGGGCAGAATCACCTCCCTGGTCCTGCTGACCACACTGTTCCTGATCCAGCCCAGGATGCCATTGGCCTTCTTGGCCACCTGAGCATAAGGCAGCAAAACTTCGGCATAGAAACGTCCTGGGCACATCCCAGTTTCACTGACAACCAAGTGCTGAGCAGCACACAGCCTGTGCATGGTCCCAGCAGCGCCACACACCCCAACGTGCGCCCTGGGGAAGGGCAGCAAGGTGCTCCCTGGGGAACAGCCTGGTAAACAGGGCAAAACCGCCAGCTAAACAGGAGATGTTTGGAGCCAGGCTCAAGGAGCCTCTCGAGAATCACTCAGAAAATAACAGAAAAGACATGGTCCCATAATAGGGCTGCTGGTGCTCCACGATGCACTGAAGCTCTATGGGAGGCAGTGCTGATGGATGCCAGAGTTGGGAGAGGCACAGCATTTAGTGCCAAGTGATTGCTCATGTTTTCCAAATATGCAGCTCAATTTTGAAAAAAATACACAAAATGGAAATAGAAAGTGTAATAAACTTTTAATTAGGCAATTCATAAGATCTAGATATGAAAGTTCTTCTTAAATACAAAACAATGTGTGTATGTAAACAGACAACATGCTGAGACAGCAGTGTCCATATCATGCAAACTGATCACTCCAGTATCGTATTCAATAGTTAAGTGCAAAAAAAAGCTCTGTCCTGAGTGAAATCATCTTCCCAGTAAAAAACTTCCTTGCAATACTTGTCAGATACTGGTTTCTGTGTGTTCTCTGCCTCAGCAGTTTGTTATATCTGTTTAAAAACCAGTGTAGTCCTGGTCACAGTTATCCTGCACAACTGCCCCCTCTGACACCCAAGGGATTCCAATAACCCACTATAAGGACAAGAGAACCATAATCAAGAACGTTAAGTTTCTTCAAATTCTCCTCTACTGTCTCTCTAGACAGAGAACCTTCCATGATTTTCCCAGTTTAGGGACAAAGGCGTCCTCATCAATGAATGAGAACACTTTGGTGCAGAAGAGATAATGCATAGAATGGGTCTGTTTATCTCTACTGCTGAGCATGAGTCATTCCTCCAGCACAGCTCTCTCCACTGTTTTTTGTGCTTACAGTCATAAAGCACTGGCTGGTTTTAATTGTCAACAGGGAAGCACAGAAAGATACACAATTTGCCTCCCTCTGAGGCAATTTGAAGAAGAGAGACTAGGATAGAAATATGCTTAAATATTAGTCAAGACATGAAATACAGTAGTTTAAATGATTCCCTGCACCCTCCTTTCACTAGTTTTCACATATTAGTACGTGGACTTTCTGCACCACAGCAAGTGTTTTATGCATTATGATGTAATCATAAAAGACAAAAGAGCCATTTAGCATTCTCATCACCTTGAATTAAGGTCTTCACTAAACCTTCTTTAGCTTGTATGATATGCAGAGACCTTACATTTTCCCACATAAACTGGTGACATGGATGAGATTATCATTAAAATTGTGACCTTTTAAGGCAAAATTAGAAAAAAAAATGTGCAATTTTACCTTGGTTTTAATAAACCACAAATCTCTTATTCCCTTACAGGAAACATTTCCCAGTTTGCACTAAAGATATTTTAGAAGAAATATTCTAAAAAATGAGTGGTATAAATGCTTTTCGATGCTTTGGGTAGGAGCTAAAGTTTTGCTCATAGAACTCATGACACAAAACAGCAGCCAGTGCCTGGTTACAAAGAACATACATCACTACACACCACCACGTCACATTGTGAAATCCAAGTGTGATGGCCATGGAAACATATATGAGCAGCTCTGCAAAATAGTGAGGGCAAGAAACGCTCTCAAACCAGTCTCCAAAAGGTACACTGTGGCTCAGACTTACAACCTTTCCTGCAAGCAAACAGAAAGAAATTAATTGAGAACATGCATTAAACAAACTTTTCTTCTTGCAATTACAGAACAACATACTTATTAAAGTAATCATCATCATCCACCTCCATCTGATCTGGCAGCTTTGCACTTAAGGAAATAAGATGCCACCTCTGGCTGTGCAAATAGAGAGTAAGGAAATCTATTTTTAGCTCATATGGAAACAAAAGTGAGGTCCCTGAGGAGCTGCACAAGTCGTAACCATTAGGATGTGTCTGTCCTTAGGATGTTAGAAGCTAGAGCATCATTTTAAGTTCTACAATACTACATACACAGACATGCCACATCCCCTTGCCCCAATTCAGCCATCTGATCTCTTTTCCAAACAGCCTCATTTCATCTACCAGAAGTCTTTTAGAGAGCACTACACTACAGGAACTGAAATACACTCATGTTTAAGGTATTAGAAGCTATAGAAGCCTACTGAAAGAACCAGGATAAAACACCTAAGTAAACATGACAGAAATGAAACATCTTACCTGATTTGCTTTTTCTAAGATTAGACAGAATTGTGAGACATCTGTGTTGGTGAAGAGAGGCCCAAATGTACATCATAACTCCTACAATGTGGTACCAGCAGATCTGCACAGAAAGCCCTTTTCCTGAATGAAACACATTTTATTAATACACATGAGGGAGTAACTTCCCAAGCATCATCCCAAAACACTGTCTACATTCTTTAAATGTTACTGTCTTACAAAATTCTAGTAGTGAGCCTCTAATCCCTTGAAAGATGCTTTTAAATCCTGTGCCCATCTGGTACTTTACTTCCCTTAACTGCTCTACACTGAAGTACCTAGTTATTAATCCAGTAGCTTGAAGTACAGAGCAACATACAATGATATATATAAATGATATATATAATTCATAGTCTAAGACCTCAATATTCAACACTGTAACTCTTATCATCCTAATTAAACATGTTGTCATGGCTTAGGTCAACACGTAAGTGCACAGTTGTTTATTTTGTTCACAGTGAGATACATACATACACATGCTTACACACACTTCCCCACATGCATCTATACACATACCCCTACACACTCACAGTGTGAACTACTTAGGCCTGCAGGAAAATAACTGTATGAAGGATGATTTCCAAAGTACAGGCCCATACACCATCTCTAAGAATCTACAAAATGTGAAAAGCAGAAGACAGGTCCAGAAATAAAAAAAGGTTTATCTACACATAGGAGATATGAAGGTTCTTCTAAAAAAATCACTGGATCAAACTAGAGCCGATGTGGTTGGAAGTGGTTAAAAAGTCACTACACTTGCATACTTGGTAATGTCTGCCTTACAAAAATTGGTCATGGGAGGAGTCTACAACCAGATCATCCATGGCAGGAGACTTAGCAGCTCAGTTCTAAGACTCAGTGGAATGTGTTGGCAGAAACAAGTCATATAATACAAATTTCTGCTGTATTAATAGAGACATTACAGTACTGAGGGAAAAAAGAGACTAAATCAAGGCAGAGCAGTTACAAGATCACAATGGAAAACACAGGAGATGGCCAAGACAGCCTTGCAGACTCACCTTACAGGAAAGCTTACAACAAGAAAACATACTCTAGTTTGAGAACTGAAGCTGCATAATGGCATTTGAGAGCTGGTACCTATTAGTGTCTTTCATAAAGTGTATGTATCATAATGTGAAACTGATCCGTAACAATCCTGAAAGCTTCTATGCCAGCTGTCTTTCACAAAATAACCATGATGGTTCCCAGGAAAGTGTCTGTCAGTGTCTCTGTGTGTGTACAGTGCTGGCTGATTACAAGATATACTGAAATGTAGTTACTTTAACTATGCCAGTAAGTATTTCTACGTCTCATCAATTAACACACTTCTCAAACAAGCAGCCATTGGCCATGATGGAAACAAATGGGAGCAAAACTACATTTCTGCTAGTAACTAAGCATGCACTTACCATTCCTGACGTTAGTAGGCACTTGACACAGCACAGTTGAGCCAACAGCAATGTAGTAACCAAGCCCAAAGCAATACTGCACGATATGAATGACACCATTGGAAAACACACTGGTCCAGAGGCATTCTGCAAGTCTCCGACAGCTGTGCAGCCAAAGGAGCAGGAGAACCAGGAGTGCAGAGAAGTGCTCACTCTCTGCTTGCAGATAAAAAACAGCAACTTTGAGAAACATTTTAACCCTGACAGTACTTAAAAAAAGCTATTGTTTCCCCTCCCCACAGCAAAATTTTACCCTCTTTTAAAATTAACTGGGGGGAATATTTGTACATATGAGGCACTGCTGACAACAGCAATATTTCTGCTAGAAGGCCATTTCTGTTAAAAGGACTGCCATCATATCCATAAATTAGAATGATTTCTACCTTGAATAATAACAAAGGGCCTTGGTATTCCAGGAAAGTCACTTGGAGCCTAGTTTAAAAGCAGCTGATGAATTAGCACTTGAATACAAATTCAGCAGAGTGCTGCTAACACACTTTTCTAACATTTATATGGCTGCATCATCATAGCTGCAATACTTGCCCGTGTCCTCACTCTGAGAATCTCTGCCAAGAGCATGGTGTATGTGCTGAATCCATGATGGGAGTGACTCGCCAAAGAACTCAGCTCGGAAAAGCAGGATCAGCAGAAAGCCGTTCCAGAGCACAGAAACCACATAAAAGTGAGTAAACCACCTGTGGGAAGAAAAAGGGACTTCATTAACATTCTCATCATTCCTTAGCTGGAAATGTAGCTGCAGGACATGTTTGCCTCATGGTGAGTACACTCCCTTTTGATGCCCACACCAATAAGTGGAGAACTCAGGACTCCAATGGTACCAAGCAGGAATAGCTCTAATGCCTTTCCCCCTGATGAAATGCTGCCTGGAATAACCTCTAACTTAGCTTACCTTACTAACCATAACTGCACTAAAGAGGAGAAAGTGTAAACCATGTGTTGCAAAGGTATTCCTCAAGGCCTACAATTAGTTGTGATGTACACAACCTTTTCTTTGTAATTTACACCACTGAAAGCACATCCAAATTACTCAGTAAACTTATGTCTTGCCAGAGAATTTTCTCCACACGCAGTGATTTTTGCTACCAGCATATAACAAGCCCTGGAAGCTTAGCAGAGACAACCCCAATTACACTGGGGATGTATCACTCCTACTGCAGAAAGTACACTTTGACATCTCTCAAGGAGAGGAATTTCACTATTTGCCAAACCAGACTGAAATGAATCACAACATAAACCTGCAAAGTTAAAAGCAAGCCTAGGCTAATGAAAATACAACCTTGTTTGAAACAGGACATGGATTAAGAGAACATAAAATGCCTCAGTGGCTACCTTCATGATCTTCTCTAGTCTTTCAGCTAGCAGTGTTAAGGATTCGCTAAGCAAGTAACAGAATCCTTTCGCAGATGTTCGGAACCTGAGACCAGTTCCCTGAAAAAGCATGTTCTTCAGACACTATCCTCCCTAAGAAGGGTGTTGTGAGACTTTCTCTAAAAGGTCAACTCAAACAAGAACCTACCTGAAGAATGTGGCACTTCGCAGTACACTGCAATTCAAAGTCTTTATGAGCACTTATTTTTGCTGAGGGTACTGCAGAGCTTAAACACATCCCTGGGTATTTTCTGTATCAAGAAGCCTGATAACCAAGATACTACATTACAACCTTCCCATGAGTAACAGGCTATGCCACAAAACCTTTTTTTTAACATTTGGGTTGACAGCTATGTATATAAAATACGCCAGAGAGTATAAGATTACTACATTAGGGGTGATCAGATCTTCAGGTTAAATACCCTCCCAGACCTGTCCTGCTGGTCTTGCAAGATCCTGTCTTGCCTGCGTTCAAGTCAAAGTGTAGTTCTAGTCATGAATCTTGGCTAATCAAAAGCTAAGAAATCCCATAATACATAAAACTAGAAACATGACAAGTTGTAAGCATGGATTTCCCCCCTTTCATGATTTCATTAAACATCTATTTCATTTTATTAAACATACACATACATTTCACTTAATCTCATTAAAAGTCTGTTAAGAGATGTCTTTGGGTAACACAGTGGTTCTTTCAGGTTCTTAGACAGTGTCCATGCAGGATTTAGACTGATATGTTCCCAAGCTGTTAGTAGCACCCTAAGTCACATTTTAGAAAGAAACCCTGAATCACAGAATCAGCCTGGTTGGAAGAGATCTCAAAGATCATTGAGTCCAACCCTACCATGGTCACTAGACCATGGCACTAAGTGCCACATCCAGTCTCATCTTGAAACCCTCCAGGGATGGTGAATCCACCACCTCCCTGGGCAGCACATTCCAATGCCTGAGCACTCCCTCTGTAAAAATCTCTTCCTAATATCCAACCTAAACCTCCCCTGGCAGAGCTTGAGTCTGTGCCCTCTTGTCCTGCTGCTGGTTGCCTGGGAGAAGAGACCAACCCCCACCTGACTCCAACCTCCTGTCAGGGAGTTGCAGAGGGTGATAAGGTCTCCCCTGAGCCTCCTCTTCTCCAGGCTGAACACCCCCAGCTCCCTCAGCCTGAAGGGAGAAAGCAGAGAGTAGGTGTCAGGCAATAAACCTGCAGCACATTTGCACAGTCACACTCGGGACTGCACATTGCCAGGTGCCTGACCCGAGCCTTGCTGGAAGGTTTGCTCTGCAGATCCCCCGTGGGACTGGGATTCACGGGATCAGGCTTCTGCTCTGGTTTAGAAGATACGGATTCAGTGCGACTGTAGCTCTCTATGCTCCGCATCTCTGAAACCAGAGTAATACGTCTGCAACAACGCCGGGCCCAGCTCTGTAAAACCCGCAGTGTTGTCTGAGCGCTGTTCGCTGCCTCCCCTCGGGCCGCGCTGCCTCTCACCTCTTGGGCACCTGCAGCAGGCGCAGCCAGCCCGGGCTCTGCCGC
>NW_008662620.1:0-26897 GCF_000695815.1 Acanthisitta chloris
TTAAGGCTGTTCAAGACAAATCTGCAGGGTTAAGATAGCAAAGTATTCCATTTATGAGCATAATTAAGAATAGTTTGCATGAAACGTGTCGTACGTAGGCCATAAACCCGACAATTAGAGCAGTCTTAAAGTTTTAAAACAAGCAATAAATACAGGCAGTCAGGCTACTGTGGGGTTTTCTTAAATGTTTCCTTTTTACCTATTGGTATCTCATTAATTGTAATGAACCAAATACTTTCATATACCCGTTTAACAATTACTCCTGATAGAGCCAAATTGCACAGTTGCCATGTTAAAAGTGCAGGTGGATGAACATAGTTGTTTTGCTGCTTTGGTGCACCAGGGTTTCAGCACTGGCACGACCATGGGGTTTTCAGATCACTCCTGAGAATTCTGAATGCTTAGAACCAGCCAGAGCCTTGATGCAGTCGCGTAAAATGAAATAGCAAAGAAAATAAACAGCTTTTACACTGAGGAAGCGAGGTCCTTATATGGACCTGAAATATTTGAGTACCTCCCAAGTATTTATCAACACTGGCATGAGAGAAAGAAGCATTGCCTATTCTAGGTTTGTGGATGGGAGCAGCAGGCAGGATGTAGACATAAAAGACTGAAGGAAACTGTGTGCAGCTTTGAAAATTCAACATGCAGCTTCTGAGTCCTAGTCCAGTGACTAAACCAAGATGTCAAGCCCTAAGAACTCTTAACCACCTCATTTCCTTCTATCTTTTCTTTCTTTTTCCCAAGTCCCTTGGCATAGGTTGCGCTTTGGGAAACGTGCCTGTGGCTGGAGCACAGAGGGAGTGGGGATGGTGCTCTGCAGGGAGCCCAGTGTCACTGATTACTTTTGATCATGCAGGAAAGTGTGCCAAGGGATCCAAAGCCAGAGCTCTACTTGTCTTGCCAAAGGTGAACCCTTCTGCTGGACAAGGCCCTTGTCTAATAGGGGAACAGAGGTCATCTTGCCATGGTAGGAGGATGGAAACCAAGTATTCTGACTTGATAATATTTAAGGAGGTAGCTCTTCAAGATGGGAGAAAAATGCAGTTTATGTGGTGTTCTCTGGCATGTGGTGGCAGAGTTTGAAAGAGCTCTGGGTCATGGTATCAGTGTGGATAGGAAGATGAAAACCATATGGCTTTCTCCCCCACCAGATTGTCATTATAATGGGCAGGGATAGTAGTCAGGGCACCTAAATTTAATGTGTGGGCATCCACTAGTATTCAAATGTAATTACAAGCCCAGAGAAGTCACCGAGAGGTGATGGAAATGCACAAATAATTTGTAGGAATCACAGAGTACTTGAGTGGCTGCTACTTGCTTAATTTTCCTGTGGAAAGTGAACAATTTTTGCAGCAAAGTAACTGAAGATGACATTACTTTTGGGATGGCCAAAGGCTCCAACTGCTGCCATAAAAGTGAATGGTAAATCCTGCAGGAAGCTATAATGCCAGTGGCAATTTTCAAGTGTGGAAGGAGAAGCAGCAGTTTGTGTGGATGACTTTTGCAGGAGGATGAGAGGGAAGGTCGTATTGAGCGGCTCCAACTTCAGAAGAGAGCTAAAAATAAGTCCAGAAAGGATCCTTGGGGAACAGTAGAACAATGTAGAAATGTATAGTTAGCTTTCTTTTTTTCTTCATCTGCTAATTGCTAATCCTTATAGACCATATGGGAAAGGTACAGAGAAGAAAACAAAAACTGTCTTGGTTAGAAGCAGCTCAGTTTTTGCACAGCAGGAAATTAGCTAAAGTATTTTGCCTAATTCTGAGTATCAGGAAGTCAAGAGATTAAAGTTGCCACTGTAAAATCTAGAAATGGGTTTTCATTAGAAAATAAAAAGGTAACTGGATCTATTTATAGACACATTTGCCCTGTTTCCTGTACCAGGATGCTGCTTTAAGGACTTGAGCAAAAATAGTCTTAAAAACATAGTTTCTCAGTTTTGTGAATGCCTTGTGTGTCTCAGCTGTGGTACCCCACAGGCCATGTGTCTGAATGTGCTGAAAAGCTTTTTATCAGCCAGTGCAAAGTCCTCAGAGCAACAGGGGATGGGCTTTAAGCATCTGTGCAGTGCTGTCATTGTGTAGGTCCAGTGAGAAAGTTGATGTATCCATAAAATAAATGCAGTGAAGGGAAAATTGAGTGTGTGTTTTGTGAGACCTGCCTAGCTGCAGAAGAGATTAGCTGGTCCCAGACAATGCTCACTGCTTCCCTTGTTTTGTCCTCAAAACTGCCTTCAGGTAAGATCCATGAGGCTGATTGCTTAGATGTTTACCTTGGTTGTGTTAGAGAAAGGGAAACTTGAACTTTGAACTTTATCTATTACCACTTGGATTACAAAAGTGATGCAAAAATAATGTCTGAAAACAAGAGGTACTTTTACCTGGTGCAGGATGAAGAAAGCTACTGCTGCTTGTAATGTTGTATAGAAAGGACCCATTCTCTTGTCATGTTGTACAGGATGCTGAGAAAATGTCCAGATGCAGAGTTTTCCTCAAGAAGGAATTTCTTTCTCTAAAGGATGACACCTGTCATTTTGAAAGGATGTCTCTTGGAGCTCTTTGCATGTTGAACTTCCTCCTCCTGGTGAGCTCACCTAGTAGCTGTAGATGAACAATCCCTGGACAGTTTTCTCTGTGCATACCTTTCTTTAAAGCACCGGTTGATGTTCCCAGGTTTGAGTGCCATGTGGCATCTTTGCAGGCACCAGTGGTGCCTTGGCAATTCTGCAGCTGACAGTGCCATGGCTGTGCATGGTTGACATCTAATAACACTGCAGTGACCTCTCTGTGAGGGCATCACAGCTGTCGGCCCTGTCCTGAGCATCACTGTGTTAGTCAGTGTTCAGCATAGGTTGCAGTGATGGAGCAGCATGAGGACAGAAAAGCTGATTTGGGTATTTCCCACGGTTATGTGCCAGGGACAACCCATTCCAGTTTGCAGTCTGTTGGATGTTCCATGCAAAGGTGCACAGCTTTTGCCTGCATTCTGTAGTGGCTTCTCTGCTCCTAAATGACCCTGGTGATGTCCCCAACAGATGATGGAGCAGCTACTCTGTTGAAAGGGTACAGGATGAGGCCTGAGCAAACAGTTTCCCACTGTGGGGACTCTTTTGAACCCTTTTGGTGGGCACCTGGATTATCCCCAAATCTTAGGTGCTTCCAGAATAGTTTCTTGTGAGGTTGTGATATTCTGCCTTTGAAAGCCTCCTGAAATGCTGATGAAACTGTTTTAGGGACATGGTGTGGTCCTGATGACCTGAACTGAGATGATTCCCATCTCCTTTCATCAGAGGTACCAGCTGGAGCTGCATTTTGTGGGTGTTTTCCCCATAAGGCTGTCCCAGATGTGGAGGAATTTGAGTGTCGTCTTCCAAAGTCCATGAGTTTGATCACAAAAACCTTGAAACACTTTATTCATGGGTTGTTTGAGCTCTTTGCGTTCTTCCAGCACTTTGGAGACCTGAAGCCACAATGCATACACTGTGGGAGATGGCTTTGGGGTGCTGCTTGGCTCATCCTACTCTCTTAGGCCCTGTTCCTAGCTGCATGAGGGAAAGTGTGTCAGGGACCATGGGTTGTTGGATCTGTATGTTGACATCTGAAAACCCAACGAGTTCATTCCTTGCTGTTTGATGGATCTCTTTCTTATGGTGGCTTGAGTGGTCCAGGCCATCCATCATTGAGGTGGACCTCCATCCTGGGCAGCAACTCTTCTGTTGGGTCAGCCTAGTGCTGTCTAAATACCGCCCTCAAGAAGAATGCTCTGATGCCACTGTGTGATGCTCACAAAAAGTTCTGGTTTTGTTTTGTTACTATTGCAGTGACAGCTATATTGTGCGAGTCAAAGCTGTGGTTATGACCCGAGATGACTCCAGTGGGGGATGGTTGCCGCAAGAAGGAGGAGGTCTCAGTAGAGTTGGCGTCTGCAAGGTCACGTACCCGGAGGGCAATGGAAGAAGTGGATTTCTAATCCATGGTGAAAGGCAGAAAGACAAACTGGTAATAGACCCTAATTCAACTTTTGTCTGTTCTTATAATGAGAATTATCCCAAATCTATTGCTATTGTATTCTTGTGCAAGTGGGTTTTTTAAACGTAAAAAACAGGCATGTGCAGATAATACCAGATTGGACAAGAGAAGCCCATCCTCATCTAGAATTGCCATCCTTTGCTATCTAGGTTGGCGTGCTGCCACCTGGAAGGAGCCAGGTAAATTTTTGACATCCACGTGCAAAGTTCCCCTTTGAATGAAAGAGGGCCTGTGTTTTTCCCTTTTTTTATTTTTTTTTTTTAAATTCCCTAAGACCTAGCGGGGGTAAGTGAGAAGTGAATTGAAGTGTAAAGAACTCATGAAGCCAGTCACATTGCCCTGAGTAATGCAGCTCAAGCCTTTTAAAAGAGCCATGAATTATTTATGCTGCATGCCGTTCAAGGTTTGAACAAGCTGAGTGAGAATATGAAGACAAGTTGTCTCTTATGAATTGACACACTCGGTTTCTCCTGGTAGCTGTTTATCTAAAAGGGAGCTCTCTTCTTTCCCCACACAAATCAAATTAATAAAGCCTTTTCCTGATTTCCAGGGACTATTTTAGATGTTATAGTTTATCTTGTTTTTATATATTTGATTATTCTGAAATCCACTCCTGTGAAGATATGGGCTATCTTAAAAATAATGCTCCCTGCACAGGCTCAAAAAATGCATTATTTGAATCAGAAGTGATCTTGCTTTCAAAAAGACCAGTGTTCTAAAGATGTTTCAATTGTAGTTTGTCTTTTGCAATACTATTTTGCTTAGGATGGATTTTTTTACATTATTGTGTTTTGGGTGGATGGAGTAAGACGAGACAGGCCATTCCTGTTCTCCCTGAGCATCACCCTAGAGATGGTTTTTGGCACAGCAGAGCTTGAGATGAGTGTCTGGCAGGGGGTGAACAATCCGAAAAAGGTGAGAGGAGTGTTGCAGCATCTCCTAAATCTACTGATGGTGGATAAAATTTCTGTTGCACAAAATTAATGAGGGAAGAAGTTCTACCTCCACCTGAGCCCCTGCTGGCTTTAACCTGTGTCATGCTGGGTCTGGGTCCAAAATAGGCTCCAGGGGTAGGGAACAAGTGCCTACTCAAAGCACAAGCACAAGATCAGTATGCAGTGGTTATGAGAACAATTACAGTGTCTGGTGTTTATTAGTCATCGTTTGGTAGGGAAGGATGTTCCCCTGCGCGAGGCATGACGTGCTTTTGGGTCTGGCCTGAGACAGTGCCGGCTGTGTCCTTGGGGTGGGAAAAATGACTTTGCTCCTCTTTTGGGGCTCATGCCCTCCCAGGTGGTGCTGGAATGCTTTGTGAAGAAGGACCTGGTGTACACAAAGGCAAACCCCACCTTCCACCATTGGAAAGTTGACAACAGAAAGTTTGGGCTCACTTTCCAAAGCCCCGCCGACGCTCGAGCCTTTGACAGAGGAGTGAGGAAAGCCATCGAGGACCTCATTGAAGGTAGCGTGGAGGTGGACACTTCCATCCTTGGAAGAGTGGGGAAGGGGTTTGAGTCAGGGAGCTGATAAGAGGGATGGGTTTAAAATCAGTTCTTGGGCTTGGACACCTTTTGTGCACATGTCCAAGTGTAACTGGGTGCTTACCCCCTTCAGCTTTTAAGAACTGAGTTTTCTCATCCCTTAAGGAGATGAGGTGTTTCAGTCCCAAGTATTTTTCAATGCCATCTGTCCAGACTTCCCCCGCTTACTTACCATTGTTTGTTATTACTGCTTTTTTTGATAGGCTTGATTTTCACACTAGTGATGGCAATTCAGACAGCTCAGGCTCTTTTTTATGTGCAGTTGAAACTCATTTTATTGAGTCTTTGTTAAATCATAGGATTAATTCTTGCCTGGAGTTGAATAAAACTTTGGGTTTCTTTTGGTTTTATTTTTGCAGTAATTAGTTCTGTCTGCATCCTCTTAGTTGGATGGTAGTTCTTGAAGACTTTGTTGTGTTTGGGGTGTTATTTTTTTTTAATTCTGTAAAAAATGCATTTGAATTGCCTGTGCTTTGAAGTTGTCATAAATTTTTCTTTTTCACATTTCATTGCAGTCATGCAATCATAATGCAGCTATAATTCAGTTGTACTTTATTTTAATGAAATTTGATTCTTCATGGGGTTTTTTTTCCTTGAATTTTTTTTTTTAAACCATGCCACTTTATGGTAGGGACTTACCTGGTCAAAAGTATTTTGCCCTCTCACTCAGCCTGTCTGGAATATTGATATCATTTTTTGAGTATACTGAGTCAAATACATGTACAGATGTGTATTTTTTTTGTGGACATTTGTTCCATTAGTCACCTTAATGTTCTGGGTGCCCTGTCCTTGCTTTAACATAGAAATGGTATGTACTGAGAGGAAATCAGTTCCCCAGGTCTGCTTGCTGATAAATACCTCATCAGTTAGAGGAAGGATGCCCAAGTAGTTATTCATTTGCTTTTTTTCTGTGCCATCAACATGAAGAAATTACACCTAGGCTTTCTGCTTGCTTCTTGCTAAAATTGTGAAGCATTTTAAGTCATAAAAGTGATGTTTTATTTAGGTGGCATGGGATTGTGCAAAGTGTCAAAGAGAGGATAACTCAGCTGTATTGAGTAGTATTTTGGAGATGCCAGTACTTGGCAACTCCTGTTTTGCTCTTTTGGATCCATTTTACTGTGGAGGTATTTAAAATCAAGTTCTGCTTTATCTCAGATACTTCAAAATCAGCAAATCTATATTTATCCCATTAACAGTACAGGCTGATCCTCATGAATGTGTTCCTCCTTAACTTCCAAATAAGGCTTTCTGAATGAAAAACAATAACTGGCTCATGCACACACAGCATCAGGCAGTGGATTTCATTTATTGTTCATTCTTTCTTCACATACTTGATCAAATTTAGCAGATAATATTAAAACACAGCTAGCTGTGCATTCAGAACTTCACAAAATCACTGCTTTCTTGTTAATATTTAACTGGTAGTTTGTTCCTTGTAGCTTCAGAAATTTGGTGCACCAGTACAGAAATCCTGTGCAGCTCTGCAGAGCATCAGGGATGTTTTAATTTTAAAGCTAATGTAGCAAATGGCACGAATGTTTCCACATTACTCAGTGTTTTAAGTGGGCTTTCGCACTTAGCTCTGCACATCTCCGTGATGATGCAACTGAGAGCAGCCAAGGCTGGTGCTGATAGCATTATATAAAACACATTATTTTAACAAATTTCCAGAATGAAGGCGGTACAAACCGTTCAACTATTTTGGTTAGGGCTGTGATGTGGCTGTAATTCCGTTTAACAGTGGGCTTACATCAAAAAAATAGACTTTTGATTTGGGATTTCTCTCCCCCCATCTTGCTGCACCCACCCTCCTTGGCAGGCTCATGGGGAGTGAAGCCAGCGAGGAAGGTGATCTGGGATCCTTGGGTATAGGGAGAGGGGTCACCCCCTTCTAGATACAGCAGAAATGTACTGGCAAGTCCAGAGATGGCATGTGCCACCATCCCTGAAGCCTTTCTGCAATGTGGGTGCCAACTAGGCTCCTGAGTGGCTCCAGAGGGCGTCGCCCACGGAGTGAGGAAAGAGGTGGGAGGAAGGCTTTTTAATATGCTTTCCCACTTTTCCAGAAGATTGCTGTGTAACTAATGAAAATTGCACCCCAATATTTTGCTCTTGTCTATGTTTTCATACATATGAATTCCCTTCAAATCATAGAATCATCAAGGTTGGAAGAGACCTTTAAGATCATCAAGTCCAACCATCCACCCAGCACTACCACTGTAACTCCTAAACCCTATCACCCAGTGCCACATCCAGACACCTCTTAAACACCTCTGGGATGGTGATTCTACCACCTCCCTGGGCAACCTCTTCCAGTGCCTGATGAAACACTTGGCTTACGTGGGACAGGGTGGTTCTTTGGGAAATAGCTGATAACAGAGAAGACCTTTGCAGTATATAATAACTTCCAAAATCAGAAGAAAAAATTCTAATCTAACTCTTAATTGTCAAGCAAGGTTAATTTTTTTAAATAAAAGGTTATTTTTCTCCCCAGATTTAGGGAATAAGTGAAGAATAACTCATATATGGTTTCCTGACAGCTGAGGATCTAGCCTCAAGCAGTGATTAGTACATAGCTTTACCATTCTTCAGAAATTAAAGTCTTCTGTAATTGAAAATGGTAACTGCTATTTTTAACATCGTTAATTAGCACTGGCAGCCACACAGTTGCATTTCAAGAAACACTCAGATTTTACCTTTCCAACCCAGCTACCACCAGAGGGGTTTTTCTTTCTTAATTTGAGCCATTCTTTTACACATCTACAACACACAAATTTCAGAGAATCCAAACGTTTACCAGCCTAATAAAAAAAATTGCATGGGGATATCATGTGTTCAAAAAGCTGTTGGTTTTCTTTTTCTAGGATCTACGACTTCCTCATCCACCCTTCATAACGAGGCTGAGGTTGGCGATGATGATGTCTTCACTGTAAGTACATGTCACCCAAGGTAGTTCCTGTTTATGCTCAGGTTACATGGTCAAGTTAGAAAGGGTTTTGCTTTTTATGCCTCAGGGTTGGCTTTCAGCCTCCACCATGTTTGGCCAGTGGGCATGTTTTATTTGACAGAAGTATATCCTCTGCAGAATGTGAAGCATTGGGTTTTTGTTGGCCTTCCATCACCACGTGAAAAGCAGGGCAGATGATGTCAGGGGCTAGAACTGACGAAATAATCACCCTCAGATATCCTGTGGCTTAGTCTGAGTAGCGCACACACCTCTTTAATACCTTGCTCTGTCCTTGAGAAGCTTCCTACAATCTCAAGTAGGTGGCTGCTACTAAGGTACATACTTGAGGAAATAAGATTTTGAATCGCAGTTGTTAACAAAAGCCAGCTTTAAGGGTGTTTCACCTATACATGAAACTTTAAAAGTTCAAACAAGTGTTTGTCAGGTGAAGGAAGATCCAGTAGTGTACCATGTACCTAACCAGCAGTGACTTAAATAGGAGTGAGTTGCTTGTGGTTAGTTTGTGGTATTGTCTAAAATGAATTTTGGAGCTTTGCTGAAACAGAAGCTGCTACTCTGACACACTTGAAAGTAAAAAATAAAAAAACCTGTCAAGTGAAATCTGAAATTGTGACTCTGATCAGGGCTGTTCATGGGCTGAAAACAAGATGCTTACAATGAATACTATGTCTTGTTAAATTTATTTGCTCATCTTAGATTGCAGTCCCCCATGTGCATGTACACATACATTAGTTATATGATAAACGCCCTCCTTTCCCATGGGGCCTGAATGGCAGGAGGGTGAAAGGTGGGACATCATCAGTGCAGCAGCAGCAAGCTCAAAGCTGTCTTTCACATGCCTCCCTGGATTGCTAGGGTAAACGAGGGAAAAATGAGTACAAACATCAAGGTGTTTGAAAATGGGTACCAGGAAGCACCAGTAGCCAAAAGGTGTTTTTGAGGGTGATGTTTCACCAGTATGGGACCAGATCAGGTTCCCTGCTGTGTTTTGACCGAGTCCTCCCCACGCCTGGCATGTCCTCCACATCTGTCCTTTTGTCATGGCTTAGGGAGACAAACAACAGCAGGCAGGGTTAAAAGGTGACTTCCTGCACTCCACAGCAAAACTATCATTAGCAGCTGCTTCCCAACTACCTGCCAGAAGTGATTTATAGGCACTGGGATGGGACAGACCTGGGGGGAGACCCACGCGGAGCCAGAGCCATTTACCAATATGTGCTGTTTTGTTCCCAAATTCACCGGATGCGCTGTGCTCTGCTGGGGATGGACGATTGCTCTGGATATGTGTGTGGCTCTTCCGTGCTCGTCAGAAGGGGGATGACTGTCAAAATGTGCCTTGTGTGGGTGTGTGCCAGCTCTCGCTGGGTTAGGAATGGGAATATTCTGTGTTTAAGCAGTGAAAAGTAGCCTGTGGAAACAGGAGAGGATATTTTTGTTAAAATCCAACCGGATGGTGTTTAGGGATCGGGGAGTGCTTCTAAATTTCTCCACAAACAGTCTTGAGGTTGAGTGTTGATTTTTAAACTGGTAAGATTCTTTTTACCAGAAGCTAGAACTCATTGCCTTTAAGTAGGTGTTCTTTTACATTGGAAAAGTTGGATAAATGGTGCTCCAGCTGCGTCAGTCACTCAAACTCCTGTGTTCAAATTGAAGACCCAAAACTGCAAGGGATTTTTCCTACCTACTTCACCCCATGGAGGTGACAGGTAATGTGCAGATGTTCATGGGTAGGACGCTTGATGGAGAAGGAGGAATAAGCTGTTTAATAGCATTATCAAGGAGGGAAGCCTCAGCAGCAGTCGACATCTAATTGGGATCTGGGGGTATGAGTTGTGCTCTGCCTGGCAGCATGCTCTGTGTGGTTTTGTGATCTCCAGACTGCAAAAGGGACTTCACTGATGGTGGTACCTTGCATGGTGCTGTTAGTCAAGCTGTCACATCAGGGTGTGTGTGTTGTCATACTCCAGAAATAAGGCTTTACAGGCATCTGTTTCCCCAATATTGTTTTTTGCTTTCCTGGGATGAAGTCTCTTATTTTCCTGCAGTCCTTACGCTCTACGAAGCTCTCAACTTCCTCTTTTTCTGGTAGGTTATCATGGAGTATGAAGTCTGCATAAGCCAGAAATAACATACTGAGGCATGGAGGGGTTTAAAACTGGAAGAAACTGATAAGGCTGTGAAATGTTTTGGTTTTACCCTTCTGTTTCATTCTTTCTTTGCATATCTTTTTTGACTTGCCTATCATAGTCCATTTGGTCATTCTTGCAAGCAAAACTTCTCTACAGCTTTCTATAAACTCTTGTCCAGCCACAGCAGTGGTTTTTTTGGGTTTGGGGCTTTTTCTCCCTCTGTTTTAAAGAGAAAGTACATTTGTTCTTTTTTATTTCCTAAGGTAGTTATTAAAATCTTCACAGTCCTCCCCCTCTCCCACACATGCATGAATAAACTTAACTGTGTGCGGCAGAATTTTCAAAAGCATCTGCATGATTGAGTCATTTAATCAGTCACTTACCCATCTCTGAAAATCCCAGTCCTTGCTGCTACACTGCTGCCTCAAATATTTGGCCCGAGGTCCTGCTTTCCTTGAAGATGCTTCAATCTGTTCAACCACAGGGGTTGAAAATGTCACATTTCTTAGGCTGGTTTGTGACCAACCACCCTGACTTTATCTTGCACCCATATTTGCACCAGCATTATGGTCTCAGCTTTAAAACCACCGCCCTCATCACATACAGCTGTGACCTTGATACAGCTGTTGGATATTGATTGACACAGGGCTTTGATAATGTCCCTGATCCTGTTAGCTCTCATACTGCTCCATGGGATGAAGACTTTGTGCATATTTTTGTTTGTGCAACTTGTGCATCATCAGTTTGGTTTATTCCTCAGCCAGCATGCAGCCCTTCCAGGCATCCAGCAAATTACTTTCATGGAGAAGAGAAGGTTTGCCCCAGAGGTAGAGCTCTCCTTCAGGCTTAGTGGAGGATCATTTTCTTGTACCAGAAGGTGGATTTTTTTGTTTTGTTTCAAGGGGGTGAATTGCCTGCAGCTGTGGCTGTGTGAGCATTTGCTTGGTGTGAGTAGCCTTATCTCCTCCCATCACTGTAACTTGCAGTGCCAAGATGACAATTTGGCCAGCAGTACCCTGCCCCATCCCTCTTTCTGAAGCATGGGTTATGTCTTTAAGAACAGGACTCCACCAACTAATACTTTTCCTGTGGCTTAGACCTACAATAAACTCCTGTTCTGAAATTCATACCTGAAGTGGCAGAAAACAAGTATATAGAAGTAAATGTCACTGACTTGAGTTGAAAAATGCTTATTTCTAAAATGAAATCTCTATTTAGAAGGTTTAACAATATGTAGTTGTGTTTCTTTAATTTCAGTTCCTCAGTAGAACCCATAAATGTTTTCCATATGTTAGCAAATAAATTTCTCCTGTCTTGTACATTATAAATCGTCCTCTCAAGAGATGCAATCTGAGTAAGACTAGCCATCCGTTCTGTCTCCATTGGGGGAAGCACTGCCATTGCAATGGGCTGAGATTGTTCTGTTTGTCTTCAGCCAGCCAGCCTGCATCTTCAGCCTTCTTCAATTAACATTCACTTCAGAAATAACATTTAATACAGACTGAATGTATTCTGTAGTTCCATAGCCACAGAATTTGTCATATAATTGTGTTCTTGTGTAAAATTTTTTCATTAATTTACACTTTTACTTTCAATTACAGATAATAATCCCACATGACCACGAAGTGAAAAATGTGAATTGAGTCCAAGGAAAAAAGGTCAATGTCTTCCAGAGTCTGCAGAGTGCCTGAAATGGTCTCTTTTAGTATCCCATCTGAAAAAGCAGAGGTGTTTGTTCCGAAACCTTATGACCAGTTCAGCTGAAACACCACTCGTGTTTTTCAGATAAATCTGCAGCCTTGTGCCTGCTTTAGTGCTAAAGAAAGGACTCCCACTGGCAGGAGGAGCAGCAGCTCCCATGTTGGTTCTGGTTTGTGACCCTAAAAATGACTGCAGTCTCCTTCTGGGTTAGAGGGAATATAAGGGAGGAAACAGCAAAACTCAACCTTATTAAGATTGATGTGCATGTTACAGTTACAGCTGTTTCATGTAATCGGTAATAATTGTTTTTAAATCCTAGTTTTTGTTCAAAATGAGACTTGCAGAATTTTTCAGGTAGAGCAGGTGTGATTTAGAGGTGCATGGCTGAGCTACACAGTTGAGTTTCAAGGCACCTACACTCCATCCATTGCTTCTCTTGCTGACTCCTGACTAAAAGCTTCTTTACCTTGGTTCCCAGCCACAAGACAGGGAAAAAGTTCTGCTTTATTAAGGTGATATGGACAGATCTTGCTGCCTCCGCTTTTCTTCTTGGGCTTCCAGCAGAAGTCTTCAGACTCAAGTTTTCACCACCAAGTTGTATATTTGGAGCAATCCTGTGCCTCTCGTGCCTTTTTCTCAGCATGAAGGTGGGTTCCTGTGCTCAGGAATGTTTGAGTTAGGAAGTTTGTTATATGGCTTGGATGCTGCTGGCAGTCGTTTTGGAGACAGACACAATTACCCATTCTCCACCAGAGCAGTGCACATTGGGGCAGATGTTAGCATATTACAGTCCTTGCATCTCTTCTGCTTTCCTAATTAAAAAAACCAGATTTCTCCCTGCTGCCTTTCCATGAAACCTTTTCTCTACTTTCATCTCCCATGTGGGCCTCAAGTGTGTTACAGCCTCACTATTAAAATTTACAAGATTTATGTTAGTTAGATAAACAATAAATCTAATTAATTTTTTTTTTGCTGGCCTGGTTGTTTCCTATTCAGATGGTTCTTTTAAAGAATAACTGTAGGGTTTTTTTCTGTAAAGTAGACATGTAGAAACCCTGTCCCAAATACTTTGGAATATATTTGTAAGTTCTGTGTGATTCTGGAGCATCTCTCATCCCACCCCTCTATGGAAAATGATGTTGCTGAGAGTGGAGAAGCAGTGAGTTGCAAGATATGTTTCTGTCAGGAGTTGTGCTGAGTGATTGAGAAGCCACAAGAGCTAGGCTAGAGTAACAGAAAGGAAAAATACCTTTTGGAGGAGCAGCGCTCTCTATGGGGATGATGGAGTTGTCAGAGCAAGCTTTGTTTGCTCTGTGAGTCTGAGCAAAGCAACGGGATTGTTAGAGCAAAAGGACTCAATGGCCTTACTTCTGTTGTCCTTCCTGCCCAGCACCCAGCGGTGCTGTGTGTGGATGGCCAAAGGGTTCATTGCTGCTGGCCACATCCTCTGATGTCTGGATTTTGGGCTTGCACTGTGAACCACAGCTATTCTAATTCTGATTTTAAAAGGAAAAAAATAAAAATACTTGCCAAGAAGAGAGAAATTCACACGCAGAAACCAGCAGGCTCAAATCCCTCCCTCAAAAAAATTAATTGCTGGCTTTGACCAATGAACTGGACTAAGACTTACTCATGCTCTTTTATAGCTGAGTCTGCCCAAGTTCCACACAGTGCTCTGGACAACTGTGCCCGGCACTTGAACAGTCAGTGCAACACCACCTCAGCGTGGGGTCTGAGCACGGCTCTCACTCTTCACACTTCTGCACTGAGAAATCTGCCTCAATCTGTTCCAACAGGCTGACTACCGAGGTAGTCCTGAAGGTTGAAGTCATTGGTTTATCTGTAGTTTAATTGGAGGTTTCTTCTTCATCCCGTTAATCGCAGGGTGTATCAGGTTTTCAGTGGAATTCTTCTTGCCTGTGTGCCAGGGGTCAGAAGGCAGGAGAGATGCCACTAAAATGGCCGTGAATATCCAGCTATTTTAAGGCTAGCTGCTTTTTATTCCTTTCTTCTTTTTTGGGGAGGTTTACTTTGCCCACACAAATTCATGTCACTCAATGGCAATGGATACTGATGCTCAAAGAGATTTTTCAGTAGGGAAGGTCAAATGGAAAGTTTTTTCTCTGGCTGTGAGGTTTATTTTCTAGTGTTATATTTCTTCCTTTCTTTCAGGACCTCCTGTTTCTTTCAAGTGATGCTGGAAATTCACCTGCTTATTTTTTTACTCTCTACCAATACAAGGAAGCTGTACTCACTGTTAATTTAATACTATTGCCTCTGAAACAGAGGTATCATCTGGGATGGAAGCTGCTTTTTTTCCTTAAGTCCTTCAGAACTGTGGGGGCAATTACTATCTGCTTCAGCCTATAGATTGTCCTTGCTTACTCACAGCCTGTCATCTGGACAGAAGGAAATATGAAAATCACTGTGGTGTTGAGGTACACAGAACATAACATTATTTATTCTTGTGTATGTAACAGATTCATGAGATGTAAGTGAAGTGAAGAGCTCAGGGGAGCTAATGGGAGAGAGATTCATGGGGTAAATTTGAAGCTCTATTTGCTGCCTCTAAAAGAAAGGAGGGGGCATGGGGATCTTGCACAATCTATGTATTGCTTTATTGTATTTATCATGTTACTCTTTTTTGCTTTTGTGTCACACTGATGGGCAAAGCATGCTTTTCTTGCTGCAGATCAGGAATAGGCAGTTCAGCACAGTTCCCAAATGCACTGAACTTCAGTTGCTTTGGCACTGTATCACCCAAAGTGAGTTAAGAATAAGAAGAACAAATTATTAAACAGAAAATATCTGTATTTCTATCAGGTATTCCAAGTTTCGTTGTCATGTAGTTTTTATGCAGCTAAT
This sequence comes from Acanthisitta chloris, assembly GCF_000695815.1. Taxonomy (NCBI): domain Eukaryota; kingdom Metazoa; phylum Chordata; class Aves; order Passeriformes; family Acanthisittidae; genus Acanthisitta; species Acanthisitta chloris. The sequence continues at coordinate 15,239 of NW_008662620.1, forward strand.
TATAGCAGTGACTGGGATGTGTTGAGCTACTTTGCTGAGGGTAAGCAATTTTTCTTGTCAAAATTCTTCCTCTCAAGACCATTTTTGTAGTGTATTTTCTGGCTCTCTACTGTTCCCACATAGAAACACAGTTGGTCGTGCACTGGGATTGGGATATATCCTGCAGGAAACGGAAATTTGATCTGCTGTGGTGGAAGTTTCCTTATAGCTGCATCTTGCCAGAACTTGTGTTGTAATTTGTGCACCAGTTAAGTATTGAGATTTGTTCAGTTTGTCCCAGCAGTTCAAAGGAGATTTTTGTCTTCTTCTCCTCTTGGTTTGTTTGTTTATTTCTTTCTCTGTCTTATTAATGCACATTATTCCCTTTCTCTGTGCTTAAATGATGATATGGTAGCATATTTTAGTGTGCCTGCTCTTCAGATTTTATACTCTATTAATAATTTTTGTTATGTATAACCAGACTTGCATTCATTTAAGTAATCTTCAGATTCCTGAAAGCCTTGTTTTCTTATAAGGCTTTGGGATGAGAAGGGTCACCAGCAAACCTGTCTGTAGGATTCCTGGTCCAGAGATGACTTGACCAGTGTCTCTCTATCTGTACTTTCTAGCTGGTGAATTTGTGATCAGAGTGCATTGTAGCACCATTTCGCACTTGCAACCAACTAGCTGCATGTTTGCCTTCTCAAAAAATAATTTGGCTGTGTAGTAAATGTACTTAAACTATGTGATGAGTTAAAGTGTGAAGCTGTTTATGAGCGTGTTCCCTTTTAATTCATCTGGAGCCGAATGCTCTAGTTCGTTTGTGTGTTTAAGGCATGAATGTGTCAGAAACAAAACATAGCCAAGATGAAATTGCCATTCCTTAACATAGAGTAAAATGGAGGGGGGAAGGATTTTATTATTTATTTATTTATTTTTACTTTTGCTTTTGTTCAGCCATGGTTCCCAGGGCATTTCTTTGGCATTATGTAAGGAGGGTCTGATTTGAGTGAAAAACAAGTTATTTTCCAGCCAGCTCGGTTCCCCCACCTTGCTTCTTGCAGCACAGCCATGCCAAGATTGGAGCTGATGTGGGGGAGCAGGGTTTGGGGTTGCAGGAGTTATTTTAGCACCTATGTGAAACCACAGCCGACGGATGCAACTTGTCTGATGCATCTTTAGCCTTCTCAGCAGAGCAGAGAGGCTCCTCCATCCCCCTTTTACTAACACAACTCACCCCGTGCTGAGCCAGCCCAGGGAAGTGAACCAAAAACTAGCCCTGTAAAAGAAAGCGAATACTTTTCCGGTGGTTTAGCTCCTGGAGCCAGCTTGCTGTAGGGCTGGAAAAGCAGAAGTGCTGGCTTAAGGGAAACTGTAAGACTTAATGGACTAAGTGGGCAGCAGAAAACCTCTGCCACTCCACTAATACTCATCCTGCCACCTGAAATTCATCACATACCCCAGGGCCTGGATACAGGGCTTTCTCTAAGACCTTTGCTGTGCTTGTGCCAGTGGTGCAGGTAAAGTGGTTCTTGCATTCATGTCTGAGGCTGGTTGAGGGTTTATGGCATTTTCCTCCTTCATGTTGCTGCTGTGAAATTTATCCTTCAGTTGAGACAAGGAGGCGACAGGATAGCTGAGGTGGAGTCTGGGGGTGTGTTATGGCCAAATGCATGGTTTTACCTTGTAAATACTTGAATGATATAACTACAGTTTCCATGAGATTCCTTCTTTCATCTGAGCCTTCCAAGCGTATAGTCCTTTCTTTCAGCCACGGGGTGCTTGAAAATTTCACAAAGACAGAAAATAGCCTTTTTTCCCCCCCATTTTTTAATACTCAGCCTAAGGAAGTGGCTTTCAGCAAACAGCTATAGTTGTAAGCTAGTCTCTCTGGCCCTGCCTTGGAAAAAACCTCTTTGTCCCAGGAGGAGGCACCAGGGACTCCGCGTGGATTTGGGGCATCTGGTCTGGCCCCGGGCGCTGCTTCTGAAGGTGACGGCAGAGTGGACCCAGCTCGGGGTGTAAACACTGCTGGAAGGAGACAGCCTTGGCCGGAGGGCAGTGGTGATCGGCAGCTTCCTGTTCTGCAGCAGAGAGGATTTGGGAGTGGCTGCCTGGCACACACCCCGGGGGGATGCGGCGCTGCAGCAGCGGGCGAAGCTGTGCTCGCCCTCGGCATCCCACACTCTCCCTGCCCAACTTAGAGAGGGGGAGAGAATTTGTCTCCTGGTGCTGAGCTGGAGTATCCGTCTCGGCAGTGATCTGAAGGGAGCTGAGTTGGAACCATGGAGCAAATTACTTTGCCCTTCTCTTCGCGCAGAAGCCTGTAATTTCCACGTGCTGTTTAAACACTAGCAAATCTTACTTGAATCTATTGTCTCATGTAACAGGTAGAAAAGAAAAACAAAACCAAAAAGCCACAGAGTTGAGGCTACCTGGAGTGTGCACCTCAGTTTTGCCTGTCTAACCAGAATTTGGTTGCATCCTTTCAAATGTTTGGGGTTTTGTTTTTTGGTTTGGGTTTGTTTGGGGATTTTTAAATTTTGTTTGGAGGTTCTTTTTTCAGAGCATTTAGAAAGGAAAAGGAGGAGTTTGTTGAAGCTTAGCACTGAAACATGCTTTTACGTGAGGCTTCAAGATTTTCTATTAAATTGGCAGCCTCCCCCTTCACCCCTTTAAAGAATGAAAAAAACCCAACCCACAACCTTCTGACTGACAAAATACTGCAGGGTGGTGCCCCCCCTGTCCCAGGTATGTGTTTGGTAGTAACTGAGGATGAGCAACAGAGTACACGAGTCAAAATGGACCTCTACCCAGTACAGAAATGCATTATAAAAAAATGCATCTAAACAGCCCTGTTTCCTTCCCTCACCTGCCTAATGTGTTTTGCCAAGGGTCTGCTTGCCCTGTATCTCATAAATATTTTACAAAAATGAAACCAGAAGTGATTATAGGAAGCAGTTTTTCTGTCTCTGGCTCTGTCTGCAAAGGGAGAAGAAAGGTAGAAGTAAATAAGTACCATCACAATTTTAAGTGGAGCCTGACATATTTGCAGTGCATGTGAAGAGGGTATTTTAAAAGTTTGCATCAGCTGTTGTTCTATTTTGGTGATAAATTCCAGCTAAAATAATGTGGATGCTCATAACTGTGTGAATAAATGACCCCTAACTGACTTCTTAAAATATCGTATCAGTCTGCTGTGGGAAGTTTGCATTTAACTGAGTTATTTCCCCTCTGTGTGTAACATGGTGTATTATATAGGAGGAGTACTGCTGAATTTAGAGGCTGCAGTATTGAATTTGTACATAGCAAAGGCATTCATGATAGATTAGGTGCATCAATTCTTTTAGCTTGGCTAATTTAATTTTTCTTTCCTCCTAATATTGTTTCCTTCCCACCTCCTTGAAAACTTGGAAATTGAGATTAAGTGGTGAGTTCCGTGGAGCCATTTGTTCCCAGCTGTGTTCAGCAGCAGTGCAGGCTCCTGCCATCCCCTGTACATGTCCAGTGTTTAACACCCACCTCTGGACTTTCCTCCTGAATTTCCTAGCATACTTACCCACCTTGCAAAAGGAAGGCTTTTCGGCAGCATTGTATGTGCTAAGTTAGCACCTGAAAATTAGGAACTAGTACTATCCAAATTAGTTGCATCTATGCTGATGGCAAGCAGGTCAAAGACAGAAGACTTTAAAGAGGAACTGACACCCATCTCCCTCTCCAGCCTCCCCCTACCCGCATCACCTGGAGACCGTCTTGAGCCACCACATGGATGGTCAACTGCAGTCAGGGAAAAATGATTTGGGGTTGTACTCTTATGGTCCTCCACCCACACATGCCCACAGAGCAGGTGATGTGACTTGTGGGAGGGAGAAGCAGTGGCCATCACCTCCCTACAGCAGTACAGACCTTGGTGGTCGTTCTCATGGCCTTAGCAGAGAGAGGACAGCTATGGTAATATGGCTAGTGTTAGTTGTTAGAGGAGGGAGACTTTGTTAATCTTTGCAGAGCTGCATGATCACAAATATTGAACAGCTGGTCATCACAACAATGCTGTGATCTGCACCAAGATGTCACTTCCAAGGCATAAACAGATTAACAGAGCCTTTTGTGCAGGAAAAAAAAAAAAAGAAAAGCCTGTCTCAATCCCTACGTGGTTTTAAGCAAGTAGTTAGTTTAAACAGTTCCCAAGTTTAGGTACAAAGATCCTGTGGTAGCAGTGTAGCTCATCTCAGCATGGAGAAATCCAGTCGGCACGGCATGCAGGAGTTACAGGAATGAAGAAAACGTGTGAGTCCTGGTAAGGAGAGGCTCTCTGGACTGGCAAGGATGTGGGTGCCTTGTGGGTGGACAGAGCCACTCCATTCTCACCACTGTAGTGTGAGATTGCTCTGCCGGGGGGAGCAGCCCTAGTAGCTGGGGCTTGTCATTTGGGTTTTTTCCCCTTATAACATTCTGGTTTTCCCTTGTAAGTACCTGATGCAAAGGCTTTTCCTTCCATTGAGGTGGTGATATGGGAAGGAAATGTTGTGTGGACCCACTCATAGCCTCTGGTCCTGTGCCGAGTCTGAGCAAAATGGGGTACTGTCTTACTTCAGTCCTCCCCTGACTTTTGCAGACATTTCACTTCGTGTCTGTTCAAAAGCCTGCTCTTGCAGAGATGTATGTGGCAAGTAGTGGAATAGGAAAATCTCACCAAGGTTTCCCCCTTACCACATCAGAGTGTTTGCCATATCATTTAACCATGTCTGGTTCTCATATATTATTTTTACTCCTCGAAATGAGCTGTTAAACCACATCTGTTGTCCATGCAGAACTGACTGATGATGCCAGAATCAGGTTGAGCAGGAGTTTAATGGAGATGATCTTGTGCACCAAATTTTTATAAATGTTCCTTAAGTTTTGCTGCCTTCAACCAGCGCAGCCACCAGCATCTTTCTGACTCTAAAAGCTATAACCACAAAAGTTTAAAATAAGAAAAGGTAGCAGGAGAACTAGCTAGCTTTCTGCACTTTATATTGGTATTTGTGTAAGGAATGACTAGAAAACAGTCCAGACATTTGCAAAATTCTAGTCCTTTTCTGGTATTAGAAAAGTCTGAATCCATGCCTGTTGTAAAGGTTGTGTAGAGCAAATTTGTCTTTGTACTGGAATGTGTTCTAACATGATGCTTTTCCTTCAGGCTCTATGCTAAGAAGAACTAGGTTCAGCTCCAGCCATCCTCAGTGGATGAGAGTGGCAAAATGTTTCAAAAAACTTATGAAAGCAATTTTCTGCTATACAATTTCTGTCTTGTCTTCAGCGATAGGAAACAAACAGAAATTTGACAAAAGCATTTTCTTTCATGGCTTTATTTCACCATGACAAATTAAAAGCCTGTGCTCGGGAGACAGGAGTCTCAAATCTTAAAATCATTTTCACACTGAACCTTTTTCTTAATACTTGGATAATCTAAGCTCCCTTTGAAATGGACTGTCATGAGTATACAGGGCACACTCAGAGGTGGATGGAAAATGTCAGATGTTTCCTTTGCTAAATTTCTTGAGAGGAAAAGATGCTTTGAGACAAAAATTAGGATTTGTACTGTTCTGCTCTCTGTGAAATTCAGAAGTGCTGTATCTCTTTAGGCTTTAAAAAAAAATAAGCTGGAGGGGAAAGGAAGGACTTTTTCTGGTCTGGCAAGATTAAGCTGAGGGAGTTCTGGGAGACTATATTTTATCTTAATTTCTTTGGAAGGTGGAAGTTTCTTTGCCATGCATCCGAAATAACTCTGACTTCCGCTTTGTGAAGTTCCTGAACAGCGGAAGCTCTGCAGATAAGCTTCAGGCCAGCGTTGAGCACGGTATCACTCCCTCGCTGCACTGTTTCACTGGCTTTATCGTTTTTCCTTTCTGTGTTGATAGCACAGCTGTGCCTTCCTGTATTCCAGCAAATGGAAAGGGTCAAGTGAAGAAGAGCTGGCTTGTGCTAGGGCTCCCAAGGGACTGCACCTGGGCAGAGCACACCCAGGGCTCCAGCTGCCTGCGGGGAGCTCATGGCAGGGGTCTGCGCCAGAGGTGGTCGAGCTGTGGCAGGGGAGGATGCATCTCACTGGCTGTCATTTTTCCAGGCTCATGCTCAAGCCATGAATTGGTGGGGAGCTGAGTTTCTTGCCCTGGGAATGGTGGGATGGGCTCCTCTTTAACACGTCCAGGCTTCCTGAACCCAGGAGCTGCTGTGAGGAGCTCTGACTGTTGCAGAAGGCTGCCTTGGTAAAGACAAGACCTTAAGCTCTCCCCTAGGTTTTGCATTTCCATGCTGTGTGTCAACAGTCCCTCTTGGATCTGGGTGATTGAATGGGCAGGCAGTGGGAGAGGAGCAAAGTGGGGTGTGGCAATAGAGAGCAGGTTGGCCAGGCTGCCATGGGCTTTCAATTCCTTTAGGACCATTACTTGCAAAACCAGTTGTTCAGCATCACGATACTTCTGTTCCCCCTTGTACTCTCTGCCTCATGTAACCATTATAATCCTAGAGAGAGAGGAAAAAAATCCCCATCTTGTCTTGCTTGTCCCACAATTATTTTTGACAGCAAGTTTGGGAATGCTTTAGCTGGCTGAGAGCACTTCTGGAAGTTTGAAGTGACAGAGCTCCATAATTTCCCTCTGGCAACCAATTTCTGACAAGCTGCTACAGATTGTATTGCTTCAAAATTCTGAGAGGAATCTTTCTTTTTTTGTAGTCACCCCTGGGTGTTGCATCACACAGAGTGAGCCTATTCTGTGAAGCCATTAGAGGCAAGGTGATCAGTCCAGTTCAGGAGCAGGAGAAGGCTTCTTTTTCTCATAGTTTTCTGATAGATGCTTATCTATACTGATTACTTAGGTGTCTAATTAGCCTTCTTGTGTAACAAATCCATTTCAATGAGAAGTAAACTGCAGTAAATGATTAACATAATCTTCTATACTAATGACTAGGGTGTTTTAATTTAATGAGTCACTTCTGCAAGTCTGAGGGGGAAACAAGGACACATTTTTCCTTTTCTAAATTACCACAGTGCCATCATTTGTCTGTAGAAGCCCAGTGTTGTTCCTTAAAGCAGCCATACCACACATGCAGTACGTGTGCTTGTTCAGATACGTGCAGCTCACTTGCAACAGGAAATATGTTGCACAGGTTTTATAAAATTACTCTTTTGGTCATGGTTAATGATTTTGTTATCTGAGCAGTGAAACCACAAGTCTTTGCAACTGCCACAGCAATCGCAGAGCCTTAGTATGTGCAGCACAAATGTCTTTAATTGAGCATTTGAGGGCGTGTTGAAACAGAGTTTCTTATCAGACTCCCTGTTCCAACAACTTTAGTTTTGGGTTCATTTCTCTTATGTGGCTACTGGGCATGTTTTCAATACCAAAATGCTGGAGCTGGATTGGTTTCAACAGGTTTTAAAAGAAGACAGTGTTTCTCTGACAGACCAGTGACTCCATGGTTTGGGACCTGATTTTCCATCGGTGAAATAGCCTGGCTCTGGAGACCATGTCCTTTCTAGATGTATTCCTGTAGGTGAGTGTGTTGTATTTGGATGACTTCCAGCAAACCTCTCATGTCTCCACCCTCCACCATCCTCTCCAAAATTTTCACTGCTATGCTGGTGATAGAAAAATCCCAGGCAAGAGCCAGTCATGTCGTGGGGGACAGAAGTTGTTCCCCACTTTGCTCGGTGACAAAGTCTTGCCCTCATTTGTTCTTAGTGGCACTTGGCTGAAGATATGTGTGCCTCTTCTTTGAGAACGTGCCTAATTTTTGCTGGTCACCAAGTCCAGGTTCAGTCCCAGTGGAGTGGTATTGAGAGATCAGTACACTTTTGAAGAGCTGAGGAGTCATCATGCCTCTGATCCTTGGTCACTTATTTTCTTCTGAGGGTTTCCCTATGGCTTCTGGAACCACGTTTTAACTGTGAGCACTGTCAGAAGTACCTCCTTCTGTCTGAACTTTTTCCGAGCCTGTTCCAGTGAATGCCTCGTGATCTTCTTTTCTGAAGGATACTAAAATAATAATCTCTTCCTGGTCCCATGGGACTCACAATTCAGTAGACTTCTCTTCCCATCTTCATGGTTGCTTCCATGATCTCTTTTCCAGGCTGGAGAGACCCAGGCTATTTAGTTGACTGTTGCTGGGAAGCTGTCCCACATCCTCTATTGTCCTGTGAGCTTCCCATGGTGGAAATACCCTTACTGACACACAGTGGAAGGGGGGCCAGGTCCGCAGACAGATTGGGAAGGCACAACAGATAGATGCAGTGCCTTGGTGATCATCTTTGCTGCTGCTGCAGCTTTGTTCTCAGCTGTTGCTGAGCCATCACTGTCACAGAGCTGCCTGTTTTGATCCCAAGATCTCTTTCCTGACCAGCAGTAACTGGCTCAGAGTGCATCAGTGTACATATCAGATCATGGTGTTTACATCATGTTGCACTTTAGAGGTAATTATGTTTGGGGATTTTTTACCATCCAATCTCTCAGCATTATGAGATTCTTGAGCAAGTTTTCAGGGTCAGCTTTCGTTTTGACTTCCTTGAATAACTTGTTTCATTAGAAATCTGTATCATCTTGTTCGCCTCAGATCATTGAGTATGCTCACCAGCACTGGTGAGGATCCTGTGGGCGTCATTAGTGACCTTCTGCTTGGGGGAGTGGTATTTTCTATATTTATTTGTTTTTACTCAATCTTCAGCCCATTCATTCATATGTGTCAAGAGCTCTCTTCTCCTATGGAAGTTTGAAGCTTCAGTGAGGGACCCAGTTGAAAAGTAACAGTGCTTATCCCAGCTGACAGTCAGCAAGGTCAGCAAAGTCTGCAGACACTGCATTTTATCAACCAGCTGCCTTTAGTGTAACCAACCAGGAGTCAGCATGAACTTCTGTATGGACAAGTGAGCAGAGACCTAGTCTCAGATAGCTTGCTTTCCCCTTTCTGGGTGCTTAGAGTAAGTATTTGTGTTGGCAGACTGCCCCTCTAATCTGAGGACATTGAATGTGGAAATGCAGCAATTTTTAATTGGGTAAAAGCGGAGACCAGAGCTGCAGCCTCTGTGGTATGCTGCAAACAGGTTTTATAGCCATGTCAACACATGTGAAGGAGAGGCTTGGTTGCCCTGATGGGTCTAAAGGAGAAGAAGGTGTGGAGGAAAGCAAAGGTAGATAGATACAAATCAGGCAAGATAAAAATCGCTACAACCTCTTTTCCAGTTGCCTGTTGCAGAAATATTGCCTTCCCCAAGAGGCAGCAAATAGCACACTGCTTGGAGGGCTGGTTATAGCTCCCAGCTGCCCTGCTGAGATTATCTAGGAGTTATATCCAGTTTGGGTGGGATTTTTATTTTCATCTAGGACAGTGAGGGAATTACAGGACAGTATGTGCAACCACCTCCAGTTGGGTAATTTTCCCAGGCTTCACTGTTTTGACCACGAGTCCTACTGGCTGGCACCACACCGCTTTTAAGGCTCTGCCTCTTTCTTGGTTCATGTCAGTCAAAGTTTAACTTCGAGAACAGGCTAAGGCTGCCCAAACTGTGGGTTATGTGCCTTTCTGTTGTTCTGAGAAGCTTAAATTACAGCTCAGCATCTTGGTCTGCACCACATACAGCTCTGCAGGAAAGTACTCGTATGAGTACCAGTGTGGCTGTTGTAACTAAATCCTAACTCTTCTCAGGTTTTTCAAACAGACTCTAAGCTTAATAATATTAAGTATTTGTAGAAGCTGCTAATTTTCATTTGAAATGTCCCCAGAATGTGCTAGATACTGTAGGGTTAGAAGCACAACAAGGGTTTAAACCCCAGCCTGAATATTGATGCAGTTACATTTTAGAGGTGTTGTTAACTATGTTAAGAGTTGATCTGCCTCTACATACTCATTTTTAAAAACAACCTAAATAAACACATGCCTTAAAAGTCTGTTCCTATGGGTGGGTCAGCCATTCAAAACTCATCCTGCTTGTTGTACCTCTCAGATAACCCAGCCTGGCTTTACATCACACTGCAAACATCTGTATGTTTGCTTTCAACAAAGTAACTTGGGAGTTCAGTGCTCTTTAAGTGCTATACCAGTTAAAGAGAACCAATGTCTATTTTTGCATTGTAATGCTTGAAGGCGTTCTCACCTTCGGACAGAGTCTTGCAGAGCGTTGTTTTCAGAATAAACAAATGTCCACAATGAGGGTTCTTGTATTCTTGGAGCAAGAAATGTGTCTAGTACGAGTCATTGAAAAATAATATTTAGAGAGTGCATTCTTGACAAGGAGAGAAGGTTTTTCAGGTAAAACAAGTCTTCTACTACTACTGATAGAACTCTTCTCCACCCTTGAGGTCTCTAGCTAACTATTGTGGCAAATGGAAACCTTTCCCTGGGACATGTAGTCTTGTTAGTTGGGGGTGGGAGTATGGAGATTTTTCTTATTTCAAAGCACCAATGTTTTAGTCCAGTGCAATGCTACAGCTGTTCTGATCATTGTCTATGGAGGCTCTTTTTCCTGCTCTTGGTTTGTTGGTGCATTTAATAGCTGCCATTGATATTCATGGAAATACAAAAAAAGCCCAAAATCTAGAAACAGAATTAATGGGCAAAATCCTGAATGTCTGGATATTGTATGGCAACTATTTAAACCAGGGAAGGACTATGGGGAGATGATGGCTAAGACTGGTACCCCACTCTGTATTTCTGCAGAAGGAGAAATACATATGTTAAGAAGACACAGGTATTGGCAACAGCATGTTACTGCATGATATTTCACCCTTTCATGATCATCGTTGCATAATGATGTAACTAATTAACCTAAAAAAAGTGCTCATTGTGAGCCAGGAATGTATAAAAACACAAGTAATGTTCATTGCACATTAGAAATTGATGACAAAACAAGAGAGGGAAAAAATGCTTTTAAAGGAAAGCTGATTATTCAAGTAGCCTGTGATGAACTAGAATTCAGTGTGCGTTTGGAGAACGTGTAAAGGTTAACAAAACTGCAAGTATTTTTGTAGCCTGGGTAACTGGTGGGGTACATCCTGGGCACAGAGATGCTCTGTCTGAGCCCACAGGACTTAACACGACTGCGTCATTTGATGGAGTTTAACTTTGCTCTTCAGAGGTAGCTTCTGGCGTGAACACTCATCGTCACACCGTGCCCAGGATAATAAATAACATGCCAAGCGAATACAAGTGGTGTTGGTGAATATGTCATGGGCAGGCTATGGCATATTATTTTTCCATGTGTGTGGCGACAGCTTTTATGGCCTGGCAACAGATCTGCCTCTTTCAAGTATTTTACTTGAAACTTTATGAAGCCTCCAGCCATCAGGTGTTGCCAATACTGCAGGTGTGCACAAAGTTGGTGAGTGGCAAAACATCTCTTAATACCATGTGCAGCAACAGCTGAATGTATGACTATTTTTTTCCCCCCTTTCCATCTGAAACAGAATGCTACAGATAGCTCCTCCAACTCCTCTCAGAAAAGGGAACAGCCTGTGCGAACTCTGGCTTCTCCTGCATCCTGCGAACATCGAAGAATTTGCACTCGTGGACACCTTCACGACCATTATAGCTCTGACCACTACCATCTAGAACAAGTAAGGTTTCTTCCCAGTGTTGCTACCTAAAGGTCTGTGTCTGCCAGAGCTAAGACATGTTTGGTTTTCCCCCACATCCCTGAAAGACACCT
>NW_008662620.1:26912-71034 GCF_000695815.1 Acanthisitta chloris
TCTTCTCAGTTAGCTTCCAGTTATTAAAAAAATAAAAGGGGAGGGAGGATTACATGGTGGTTTAATGTGTTACGTTGTACCATATGCACACAGGCCATTGTAGGACTGTGACAGTTGTACTCACTCCTGAGCCAAAGACTGAAATTCTGTGATGGATCATGGTGAATGGCATACAAAGAAGGAAAAACAAAATTGTTAAATGTTGGCTTTTCATGAAGCAAGGAGACAGTAGCAAAGTGAGCTTATTTATCTTTCCTCTCTCCTATCTCCGTCCCTGTTTCCACAGTCAGTACCACGATCTTACCGGCACGTCAACTTTCCAGACGATGATGAGGAGATAGTGCGCATCAATCCTCGAGAAAAGATTTGGATGACTGGATATGAGGATTATCGCCATGCCCCAGCACGGGGAAAGAACTTTGATCCTGATGACATGGACTCCTACGTACGTTTTGCCAAAAGCGAGGCCTCAAAACACGAATACACTTACCCTTACGTAGACAACTCGGACTTTGACCTGGGTGAAGACATCAAGGGTGCTGTGATAAAGACTCAACCTGTCAAATTCAAGCCCAGGCGGAAGGAAGATGGTGAGAGGTCGCGGTGCGTGTACTGCAGAGACATGTTCAACCACGAGGAGAACAAACGGGGTCAGTGCCAGGATGCTCCAGACCGCGTCAAGACTTGCATCCATCGAGTGAGCTGTATGTGGTGCGCAGACACTATGCTCTATCACTGTATGTCCGATCCAGAAGGAGACTATACAGATCCTTGCTCGTGTGACACCAGTGATGAAATGTTTTGCCTCCGGTGGATGGCCCTTATCGCCTTGTCTTTCATTGCTCCATGTATGTGCTGTTACTTGCCGCTTCGGGCTTGTTACCACTGTGGGGTCATGTGCAGGTGCTGTGGTGGAAAACACAAAGCTGCTGGATGACTACAGATGCATTCAAAGTATTACGTCTTTCCTGTAGTTCAAGGAACACGTTGGTTTTGGAGCATTGAGATCTCTGATTTTGATGCAGCCACTGTGCCCAACAGCATCCAGAAACCACCAGTTTGGATCACTTTACATTTGGTCGTCTGGGGCTCACACTGCATTGATTTGCTCATCAACTGTTCTAACTAACTAACCTACAGCATAGACTTTTGTATTATTAATCTGTAATCAAAACAGACTGTCTTGTACATGTTTATATTTTTTTTCCAGTTAAAATAAGTTTGAGAGAAGAACTGCTTTCAATGGTGGTGGATTGTAGAACATCTCCAGGTTGTGTCCGTCTTGCCTCCGCTTGTGTGGTACCATCAGCGTGTTAGCAAGCTTCGGCATTTCTAGAAATGGGGCAGTGTAGTGAATGACATCTCACTCAGAAGATACTTTAACTTGCCATCAGGTTATTGTGTGTGTATAGAAGGTGTGCTAGTAACAAACTTGTACCACAACACAGTATTTCTGTCACTGGTTTTCTTTGGGTTTTTTTGTTCTGTTTTCCAAAGCTGAAATAGCCATCTAAGCTGCAGTTTCTCTTCTAGAGTCCATCGTCATTTCCTTCAGCAAACATCTTAAATTATTTCTCTGTTCGTAAAGCTCTGTGAACAGAAAGCAAGGCTCAGTTACCATAGTCACATAACCATTGAGAATCTGGTAGTCCTCCTTACCTGTAATCATTTCAGACCACTACTTGAAAGGGAAACTACAATTTTAGGGTTTTCTTTTTTCCCTAAATAACATTGGAAAAATAAAAAATGTGTTTTCAGAGCTCTGCCCGAAAAGAAAGGGAACTTCTTCATTAGCCAGCAACATAATGATCTGTGAATAAAACACTAAGGTTCCAGATGAGGAAAACTGTTGATATGCAAAGAATTACTAACAATGCAATGTCAAAAGCACTATCATGGCAGTTCTGGGGAAATGCTGCATTAAGTGATGAATTACATGGAAAATCGTGTTTGTTTGTTTTCTGTATACATGAGCATGAGAACATATGCGTCGACTGTAGAAACAACGTTTTGCAACCTGAACAGGTATTTGAAAATCCAAAGCCAGGATGTTAACTACCACTTCCATTTTGTGGCCCGCGGTCCCAATCCTCCAGATACTTACACGTCTCGATGTGTTGCGCGCGCAGCTGGTGTTTCTGTGAGTCTCTACGTGGGATGAAGCATGTGAGTCTTTGCAGGAGCCAGACCGAAGCGTCTGCCTGGCTTTCCCCCTCCCCAGTTCACCACCCAGATTTATCAAGTGGATGCATAAGGTGCATACAGCAGGATAATACTACTTTTAATTTTTTTTATTTTCATTTTTTTTTAATGTCATGTTGTCTTGTGTACAAGGCTTGTAATTAGCTTGGAAAAAGAGTATTTTTCTAATATATTACAAGGAATAGCCAAATAATTTTTATTAAAAAATAAAAAAACTGATTTAGCGCAGTGAGCTCTAACTAGCATAGTACAATCCGAATACTTTGAGGCAGCTAGGGATTGGCTTGTCAAAGCTGGCACTGCTGTTCCTGCCCTAATTTCTTTCTGCAGAAATTTCTTTCTGCAGTAAATTGCCAGTGGGCGCATGTCCTTTCCCTCCCTCTATTGCACATTGACATCAGTCTTAAAAGAGAGGAATTTTTTTTTTTAATAATTAATTTGCCAAATAAATGTAAAAGGAACGCTTGCCATTCTTTCTTGGTGGAATGTCCCAACGGTTCCTCTGAGAGTTAATCACAGCTTTTGAATTAAGTATGCAATGTGCTTATTATACACTATAGCGTTGGGTAGGTTTAATTCATAGCAGTTACTGGGGATTTTTTTGGTCTGGGAAAATGAATGATAGTGGAAAAGGGATGGAGTGTTACACTCTAGGTGATGTGTCTGGGTTTGCTGAATGAAATATGAATATTTTGTGCCTAATAGCAGTTGACAAATCTCTCAATGGTGTCTAGTAAACATCAAGCCAGCCTCGAAAAAAATAATTAATGAAACAACCTTTTCTTTTTATTTCTGTTCTCAGAAGTTGTTTCATGTAAACAAACATCTGTAAGATCTTCTCTCTATAAAGCACAACACTACAAAAAGATCTTACGGTTTTTTGTCCGGTCTTGAAGTGCCCCTATTTATTTAAATAAAGTAGACATACTCCAAGCCTTTCTGTATGTCTGAAAATAAAAGTTTAAAAAAAAAAAAGTCCCTCTTTTTTTATTTTTATTTTTTTCTTACCCTTCTCCTTCCTCCTTCTTATCTTGGGTTTTTGTAATACTTGTAGATTTTGCTACGTGCGTTATTTGGTTTGTGATGGCAGTGGTGTAAGGGCACAAGGATAGAAATGGGTGGTTTTTTGTAAATATTTCTCCTTATTTTCCACACTGCTGCTGAACAGTGTGTAGCATTCTCCCAGTCAGCTTTGCAATACTGACATCAATCATTTGAGAGAAATTATTCAGATTTTATTTTTGTATCTGTGGTAACAAAAACATTAACCAATTTTTTTTTCTGTTGTGGAAAGGTTTTGGTTTTTTGTTGGTTTTTTTTTCAAGCTATTGCTCACGTTAACAAATTAAAGTGCCTGAAGCCTCATCATTATGTATCTATATACTAAAAGTTAAAACCCTGTTGTATTGATTTTTATAAGCCTTTTTACCTCTGTGTAAAAAAAAAATATATATACAAGTGTATGATGTACATTTTAGTTCTTAACTTCTTTTTTTATTGTTTCTAATATGTATGATCAGTGTAGCTATTGCTTTAAAATGTACCATGTAAATATAAATACATCATATCAAAATGATGCTGTTCATTGTCAAAATGATGCCATTTATTGTTACTCAGGTGTCTGGAAAATGAGGGGGAAATGGAATGTGGGTGTTTCTGGAGCTGCATCCCTGAGATTTCAGGGTTTCGTGGGAAAAAATTACTTTATTTCACATTTTTGGGTGCCAAAGGCTGTTAGCCTTGGGCATGGGCTCTTCTCACCCAGACACAGTGGAGAGGATTGAGGACAGGTGTTTTCTCAAGGTTTTTTAGGTGGTTTTCAGGTGTTTCACACATTTGCCAGGAGGACATGGCCTGGTATGCCCCAGTAGGTTCCCTCCTGCTCTTCTTCCTGGCTCCTCACCCCACACACTGCTTTGGGCAAATGTGCTTAGGGGCTATTATTGTTTCACTTCACTTCACCCAAGCAGAGTGGCACCGTGGAGGAGGGGAGAGCAGAGGGGAGACAGCTGACGTGGCTGCTGAGCGAGGGCTGCCTTGGTTCCTGAGGGCACATGGAGCAGTTTGCAGCACCACTGGCTGCTGGTAAGGAGAGGCACCTGAGGTGACTGGCACTGCTATCATCACTGCTTGGAGAGCCTTAATGTGGGAGATAGAAGGAGGATAACCCAGTTAAAATGGGTGCCAGGGTGCAGCCATCGACTGAGGCAACTGGGGGGAAACCAGTGAGTATATCTGAATTTACATAGTTATTTCCAAAGGGAGTTGGTGAGGCTAACACTGACCACGTCTGCAGAGCCTGGGTTTATTTTTCCGTAGGTAAGTGATAGTATAACTGAGGTGCTAACACAATGAAGCTGTGACTCCTTTTTTTTTTTATGTGCTGCTGCTTGTTTTGCTGCCCAACAGTGAAGCTACCTAGAGCAGTGTGTGAGAGAGGAGGCAGAGAGCACACATTTCATTGGTTTAAATTTGTATGTACATACTCCTAGAAATATTATATGCTCATATAAACAAAGGTTTGGGGTTTTTTTATGTTTATTATAGAACTGGATGTATGTTACATATTTTTAAGCAAGACTTGCAGCCCCCACGAGAAATGCATACACTGTGGGTCAGGTGCTGAGTTCAGGACTTGCTGCACACAACATCATTTGGTCTGCATTGGTGTTTTGTTCCATCCACAGCAAAGCTGCAAAGTGTCTCTAACAGCCTGTTGCCCGCAGGCCGTCGTGCTCTCTTGACTAAGTATGGCAGGGGGAAAAAAAAAAGGCCTTTTGGATTTAGCTTGTCCTGAAAAATGCCTGGCTAAGCCACGTTTCTTGCAGCCTGCAATGTCCTCTTGCTTTCATCTGTGAATGAAAGGTGTTACTTATTCCAGGAGATTTCTAAACTGTACCAGAAAAGGGTATATTTGGACCCTGGACCTGTGGAAAATGCAAGTTGTCACCAAGCTATGAGGCACCATGAACAGCAACCAACCTTATGCAGCCTAGTTTAGTCCTGCTGATCCTCTGGGACAGGTACTGTCCTCTTGACAGGATGCAATCACAGGGACTGATTTTGGAGAGGGCACCGATATCCTAAGCTTGCAACCATATGAAGTAAGGCTGAACATTTTATGGTTTTAAAAAAAAATCTATTTCACTTGTAAATGTAATACAAATTACATTTTAGAGTAATGTCCTCTCAGGCTGAGGTTTAAGTACTGACAAATGCAACTTGGCATTTTATAGCAGAGACTTGAAACCAAATGTGCTGCTAGCATGGCGTGGGTCAGGATGGCTGTCCAGGCCTCTCCTTTCCCTGCTTTAGCAGCAGCAGTGCCAATCCAATTCATGCCCAGGCCTTTCTCCTGGGCAGCTATCCCTGGGTTCAGACAAGTGCAGTCCCACCTGCATGAATTGCTCTCCTTGGAGCTTGTTAAACCAATGAGGCAGAGGGTAAGGAGAGGATTTTCTTGACTGCTCCCTCAGGAAGCCTACAAATACTTCACAGAAGCAGTATTGGGTCAGGAATGGCAGGGTGAACAGAGGGCAACTGCAAGGGGTAACCAGTGTGGGTCCCTCCAGCTAAAACAGCTCTGTTTGCCTGAAAGGGACCGAGGTAACAGTTCCAAGCATTTCTCAGGAGTGTAGCTGCCTAGCATTGCCTTAAGGGGCAGGATTTTTCATGGGGAGGGTACACCTTTAATCACTCGGTTGTAAGTTTTTCTCACTCTATTCGGAGCGTTTGTAATTTAAATAGGCAAGCTGGACTTCGCCTGTTGTGAAAAGAAGTAAGCCCAAGAGTTGGAATAACATGCAGAAAGTGAGGTGTGATTTTGTGGCACAGTCTGGCCTGGAGTATCCTGAGCACAAGTTCGCGACCATTATTTCTCCTACCATTTTGAAGATTGGGACTTTTGGGCTTCGGCAGGAGCCTCACTGAATGGAGCACAAACCAAACTGTCAGCAAGGGGTGTGTAAATCTCCTTTCTCTGCTAATTCCACTAGAAATGCAAATTGGAAGTAGCTGTCAGGATGCCTGGAAACAAGAGGTATCATTGCATGTGTTCTCAGTGCTTATCACAGACAGAACTTGGCTTCTTGTTCAAAAGAAATGCAGCCTTTTTCACAGATTGTTTGGGAGCAGTAGGAAGACGCTTTCCTTTCTTCAATACATGATGCTAGGTGAGTTTACATCCTCCTAACACTGTCCTTTCTCAGGATGTTCAGCCTAGTGGTATTTTTGTAACATTTTGAATTAGGCAATTAAATTCCTTTAGAATCTTGCTGACATATGTGGAAATAAATAGAAAAATGGTTGGCTTCCACCCAGAGACAAGATATTTAAATGGTGGGAAGTATGTGTGTATTTTTGGGGTGGTATACTTAGATCCCCACAAATATTTTTAGTTGCTTCCCTGCACTCATGCACAACCATCCCATGCCATTCATCTCATTCCCCCATTACCCACTTGTAAATTCATTTAGGAAGAGTCGACAGACTTTTGGTTTGGCTTCTGCTGGATTCCGAGCCTGCTGCCTAATGTCATGTGAGACAGGATCTCATGGCAGCACTCTGGGTGGTTGTAAAGAGAAAGGTTTGTGGGGAGTGTAACACACCCCGTGATCACAGGTCCGTGCACTGAGGTGGCAAGGAAAGCACAAAGTCATCTTCAGTCATTTTGTATAATTCATGTAATTGCCTAAGGAGTCACTGATGTTAAGAGTAAGCATCATGGCATGGGGAAGCTAGAATTAATGCATACTTTGGGATGGCTAAGACATTGCCAAGTCATACACAGCCTTAAACTTAATTCTTATCTAGATTACTTAATTATTGCTAATTATCTAGAAAGTGTCATATGAACTGGCATTCCTTTTTCTGCATTTTCTAAGATTGTGTCATGATATGCTGCAGCATTGGCCAACATCTGTTTTAAGGCAACTGACAGGACTAGTATCAGGCTTACTGCTTTGAGCAAGCACTTTGCTGATTTCCTTACGCTTAATTTCTCCAATTCAATGTTGTGCCAGTGTTATCTTATTAACTGATAGATCCTTGAGAGATCCTTGCAGTATCAAGTCTGATGTTTCCAAATCTACTCTATCTTTAAATCTGAGACTTCCAGTATGCAGATTATATTTAGCTCCAACCTGATTGAGAAACTAAACGCTCAGATGCTTCTTAAATTTAAAGCATTAATATCCTAGTGTCTTGGATAGTCATTTCCAACCTTAAAAGCCCAGTTCCAGAACTACTGAACTCAAGTGATTTCACTTTAAAAGTACTTACTCTTTACAACTTCCTGAGAACAATGATAAAAGCCAGATTACAAAGTATAAGTTTCAACCACATTTTGCAAAAGTGCCAGCCACAACTTGAGGCAGAGACTATTTTGGTGTGGCCAGCCAAAAGAAGTAGTACTCTTTTCAGGAGTCTTTTTTTTCAGGAGTCTGTTTTTTTTTCAGGAGTCTGAACATTGCAAAATTCAAATCCCAATAAATTTGTGTCAGAAAGCTCTGAACAGATAAAAGACAGAATAGAAGCTAGGACTGAATGCAGGTGCAGGGTATATGGTTCATCCTAGTTATGAAACACAAGTAGAAATACAGTTTCTACAGAGTAGAAATCTGGAGTTACCAAAATGAGCTAAAACCCCAAGTGATAGCTGCCCTTTAAATGACTAAATAAATGGGTAAAACTCAAGCTATGTTGCTGACCCTGGTGGCTTGGCAGCAATGAATGGGGTTTTCTGTGCAGTGACCCCAGGTCTTGGGGATTGCTGCAGGATTTCTCTGTTGGCTTAGCAAATAGATGTCAGTGAACATCTTCATCTTGAGGAAAACCCCAGAACCCTATTAAGTGGTTAAGCCAGCCACAGAAATGAGAAAGCTTCCAAAGTAGAAAGCAAAATAGCAATAGGATGAAGCAGAGAGATATATTCTGCTCAGAGGAGTTATCTGCTTTGCTGTGACTTGAGGGTAATGTGCTTGGATGGTCAGTGACTCTTTCTCTGGGGCCAGTGACAGGGCTGTGGGGAAACCACAGACATTTTGGTAAGTAGAAAAGCCTCTGCATTCACTCATCTGTCTGAAATGGAGGGGTTTGTGGTGAGCCATTTGGTCAGGGCAAGGCAGCCTTGGCAGCATTGTTGCCAATTCTACAGTTTAGATACAGTTTCTGCCTTCGGGCTGATACATAGTTGTACTTCTACCTGTGGCCAAAAGTGCCCCAGGGTCTGGAGCAGGCTGCAGGGTGACCAAAGTCCTCACACTTGCAAAGAGATTTGAAGGGCTGCAATGTGCCAGAGAGGTAGCAAGAAGTACCTCATAAATTTAACTTAAAAACTCCAGCACCCATCACTGATGCAATGCTATTTACTGCGTTTGTGCTTTGCTAGACTTTGAACAAATGGACTCCTTCCAGCAACAGGTGGGAGATGCCTAGAGACTGTTCTCCAGTTCTGTGGGGTAAAATCCTTACTCCACACAAGTCCGTGGCAAAAATCCCATACACTAAAGTGGAGCCAGGATTTGGATGCTAGTAGCTCAAGGTTTGGCACCTAAAATACCTCCTCCACTAGCAACTGAGGTGAACTTCACTTGGTCTTCTTGTTCAGCCTAGAGAAGACTGAGGAGAAACCTCATAGCAGCTGCAGCTTCCTTATGAGAGGAAGCAGAGGAACAGGTACTGATCTCTTCTCTCTGGTCACCAGTGACAGGACCTGAAGGAATGGCATAAAGTCAGAGGAGATTTAGGTTAGATATTAGGAAAAAGTTATTCATCTAGCAGGTGGCTGGGCACTGGAGCAGCTCCCCAGGGAAGTGGTCACAGCATGAATCCTGACAGAGTTCAGGAAGCATACAGACAATGCTCTCAGGCACATGGTGTGATTCTTGGAGCTGTCCTGTGCAGGGCCAGGAGTTGCTCTTCGATGAACCTTTTGGGTCCCTTCTAACCGAGGATATTCTATGATTCTCCCTCCCCCATTCTCCTCAGGGACACAAGGTACAATGACAATCTAAGTCCATAAAAAGGGATTTCTTATCTTACACAGTGCACCACCTCCCCAATTCTGTCTTTAAAGGGCTGTTTGAAATGGGAGCCACTTTCTGCTCTGCAAAGGAGCAAGAGTGTCCTGCTGACAGCTGATGAAGGGCTTTGTGGGACCCTAGGATCACTGGTTTTAACCTTGGTGCCTTAGTTTGTCACCTTTTTTTTTCCTGTGCCCATTTACCAGGACATTTCATTCACTTGGACCCTCACAAATTAGCTTGGAAAAGAAAAAAAATGTATCTTGGAGGAGTAAGCAGTTTGGCTTAAGAAATGACAAATTGGCAGGAGATTTCCTGAGCCACATTTCACTCATCTTTTACAGCTTGCAGGATTTTGAGCTGGCATCAATCCGTTCTGATATTAAGCTAAAATTCCAATTTAAAATTTAAAAAAAAAAAGGCTGAAAGGGGCCTGCGTACTAACATCCATGGCTAAAAGGCCCTATAACAAAGAAACACCTCTGAGAGGACTGTGTTTTCAAACCCACTCACATCCATAACATTTTAAGGGCTGTCACCATCAGAGCACGTTTTATGGCCAGTTCCTGAAGGAAGTGGTTGTAAAGATGTGGCACAAAGAGCAGCAAATCCAGGTGCTGAGCAGAGAGCTTTTGAACTTACAGCAAATGTGTGATACTTTTTTCTAATCAGAACAACTGCGGTTTGTGACCATCTGAACTTTGAGCTACAAGAAAATGTCTTTGGGGTTCGTCAGGCTGATATCCTGTCTCCAGCACAGCCTGTACCAGATACTTCAAAGGGACAGAATACAAGAAACTTTGTATTGAAATCATCTGCAGGCAGAGGAAATCTCTTCCCAACATCAGACAATTTGTCATTGATTTATCCCCTCAAACAGGAAAGTTTATGTGCCTCTTAAAAAACAAAATCCAATTGAATGTAACAGTGATGTGAATTTATTCATCAAACCTAACAAATTTTTATTTGAAGTGTATTTAATTCCTCTAAAATACCATAACAACCCTTCTACCATTTAGCGTGGTGGTTTCTCTAGTGCTGCAGTGATAGTCAGAGGTTTTTTCAGCCAAGTTTTTTTTTTATACAGATAGCCCTGAAAATGTAAGGATGTTTGGGATCTGTGGCCCTATAGCAACCATTTTGTGGATGTCAGTGCCTCCTGCTCCAAATCCTTCTCCTGACAAGGTTTTTTAATCCCATTTTATGGATCCTTTAACAGTAATTTTCTTATTGTTGGGCTAATACTGTGTTCTGATTGTTGCACAGTTTGTCTGAAGCCTCCTGTGTATCAAAAGACCCAAAACAGATTGAGGGTATGAGGTAGGTAGGGAAAAGACAGCAAATTTATTAGTTTGTTTATTTGTGAGATGGCTGACATTGAGCTGAATTTATAATATTTGCTTTCTGGAACTCAGATCCTTTCCGAAGCAGCTGTGCTGTAGCTGTGAATGTAAACTAGGATGAACTGGGTATCTGAGAGGAATGTGAAAAGTCCATATTTAGGCTCATAAGTACAACAGGTTTTGCTCTGAGAGGTGTCGAATGCCTTAATTTTTTCCTGCAACCCGTAAGTTGGGTAAAACTCTGGCCCCACTGAGGTCAGTGGCAAACTTCCTGCTGGTTTCAGTAATGTGTAATCACCCCCAAAATGCAGATATAGGAGGCTAATTATTGGCAGGGATTTTTCCAAGTGCCTGGTTAACACACAGAACAATACCAGAATGCCTCTTTGTGTTTTATTTTTTTGTGTCTTCTATGCTTTTTCCCATCCCCTATAATGAAAGGCAGGAAAATTCTGCAGCCTCAGTTGCCATCACAATCTATTTAAGGGTCATTTATTCGGTCTTAGTCATAAGCAACACTAGTGAAAGACCTTCTTTGCTTAAAACAAGGCCTAGCCAGGTGAGCAGTTCAGCCAAATCATAGAAACTTAGTGGTTCTGATGCAGAAACTCACTGGTCGATGTTTCAATCCTAATTTAAGACTTCTAATTTGATTGTTTGGTGATTGTTAATTGCTTCAGCTGAACAGTCTCTGGAAATCAAGCCACAGTACACTCAAAATAGTAGGTATGGGGGGGTTTAAGATGCAGGTCCTAAGGCTCTGTGCCTCATTGAATTTAATCACAGCTTGGAGTAAAAGAACACACACAAATTCCTCTTCGGCTTGGTTTCTAACAGATTTGTATTTGCACCATTAATCTCCTTGTCCTACTCCAGTAATGGTTCTTGAGCCACATGTCCAGTGAAAACCAAACTGAGGTCTCAAAGACATTAATTTCATCCAGGCTTCACAAAAATAGGCAGCTGAGTAAAACAGAGAGCTGTTAGTACTCTTGCTGAGCTCATCCCTGATTAGACACTGGGAAAATAGTGTGGGAAAACCCTTGTTATGAATGTCTTACCTGTGGATAAACTCGGCTGGCAGTCATGCCCTGCTGGACACTAAACAGCCACCACACAAGAGCAGCTTTGCTTTCATACCATACCTCTCACTTAAACAGCCAGTCATGCTCAGACACATCCTTTGGAGACCAAGCCCTGTTTATTTCAACACTTGTAGAATACTTGTTTTAACATATACCAGTGATATCTAGGAGGGAAGTGACATGTTTTCCCAATCAGGTCAAAGAAATGTGTCAAGCAATGCCCTGGGTTTTTTCAGTCTGACTGTAGCTGCTAAAGGGTCTGCTTCACAATTTGTTAATTCAGCTGAGAGTGTCAGCTCTATCTTTGAAGGGCTGTAGGTGGATGGTTTGCTTTTTTATTGTCATCAGATTGAAGTCTGCTTTCACCTTCTTTTTATTTCTTGTGCATCAATATCTTTCCATCTATGAAATTTAATTATTGTAGCTAGAAAGTCAGTGATTCCAAGAGTTTTCCTTGGGCTTCTACTTGAATGAGAGAGATTCCTGGGCTCCAAAAGGCTTAAAATGTCTGAGTCTTGCTAATAATAAAAACCCAAGGGGAATAGTCCAGCTGTATAGGCCAGACTTAATCGATTAACACACTGAGATAATGACATACCAGCTTATGCAGCCTCCTAAATATAATCACGTGTGAAGAAGGCCACTGGCTACAGGAGGTGTGATGGCTTCACAAATTAAATAGCACACAGCTGCCAATATTTAGATCTGGGATTTCCAGAAAGCCACACTGAGATAGAGAACAATGGCAGTTTCTGAAGAAATGTGCATCTCCACCAAAACCATGGCTCAGGGGACATAGTGACCATAAGTTTATTTCTGCTGCCATCTTTCATGGCTGCTGGTTGCAAAGTAACACCTGTTGGACTTGTTCTGTCAATGGGACTGTTCCTATGTACATTTTTGGAGAACGGGGCCCAGCGTATGGGAATGCTGCTTATTTTGAAAGTTTTGGTGAGTTCATGCGAGCTGAAGTTTGCATAACAGCTCTTAAAAAACTAGGCCTTCAAATGTTAGAGGGAGCCCCCTTTCATGTAAAAGATGAAAGCCACATTGTCTTGGCTGAATTCCAGCATCTATCCTTGTGTGTTCAAGCGGATGACGGAGGGTTCCTTGTGGTGGCTCCTGAACCGAGTGCCCTTTTACAGCCAGTAAAGCTAAGTCGATTTGCCTTGATTTTGCTGTGGGCTAAATTGTGTACAAAGGGGTTACAGTAAACTCTTAATTGGTGGCTGCTTGAGTCTGTGTGTGAGCGCTTAGTTCATCTATCTGCACAATGAGGGCAAAAGAGGGGTCCCTTCCTTTTTGACCCTTTTGTCTAATCTGGTTTGATTTGAAGATCTTCCAGGCAGAGATTGTTACCACATGGTTGCACATGGTCAGCTGGGATGGGGACCCTGGTTCCAGTGGTAAGTAACAGCCTTCAGCATCTACTCTCACATGAATAAAATACAACCATCAGAGTGATCTGAGTCATCCAGCAAATAATCCACAGCCCCACCTGCCTACAGCTCCTCCATATGAATCCTGAGGTTAATTAAAAGAATCTAAGGAATGATGGGGTTAGGGTGATTTTGGTTGAGTGCTGAAGATTGATATAACCTCACAAGTTCCCCATGCTGTTCCTCCAGGCTTGGGGTTTTGCATCATTGCTGGCTAGTCCCCGAAAGACCAGGACTAGGTTTCTAGCTGTTCTGTGGAGGTAATGCCAAACTACAGGTTTAAATATTCATTGCATTCTTCACATGCCAGATCATCTAAGTTGGAAAGCAGGAGCCTAAGATTTTGCAAAGCTGCTTTTGCACATTAAGACCATTAAAAATTCATCGTGACAGAGAAAAAACAACAACATTGCCAGTAGTAGGGAACTTTCTGTTGACTTGGCTAATGCTGCGTGGAGCTAAGTTTGAGCTAACCCACATTAATCCACTTAAATGGAAGGGTGAGCCTGATCCAGTAAAAGCAATAAATCCTCTTTAGAGCTGACCAGACTCCAGTTGCACTATAGGAGTACCAGGCCGAATGGCAAACAGCTGGCAGGAGGTAAATGGATGGGGCCTGGATTTCAAATCCACCAGGTAATTTAACCCACAAAATCCCCTTTCCCCTATATGTGCAAACTGGTTGTGGGTAGGACCACATCCCAAAGTTCTTGGCACCAGAGGTGGAATGATAGACTGCAGGATGGGGAAACTTCCTGCCAATACAGAACTGGAAAGACTGAAGCAGCTCTCTGTCCTCTCAGGGAGGGGGTATCTGAGATGCCTGTTTTGGCAGAGTTACTATCCCAGGCAGATCAAGAAAAAGGGGTGAGATGCAAGAGAGGAGAGATGGACAGCCTGACCTGCAGCTGGTGAGGCTCTGCCTTGCCTTGGAGGCAGCCTGCAGATATCAGGAAAGAAGGGCTAGCTACTGCTACCTTGCTATGGGTGAGGGACTAACTGGATCACTGTTAGTGTCCACAGAATTACATCGGAAGCTGAGCTGGCTAAGGAGCAAGCAGACCTGCATGCCTGGGAAGTGGCTGCTGCTCTCAGAGAGCAATTTTCTCAAGGCTGACCCAAGACACGGAACTAAATCCAGACTGGGTGAATATCTCTGTTTTCTTATTCCTCTGAGAAACTGGGCCTGAATTTAAAAGGCTGTTTAACACACTTTGAAGCCACCCACAGTTCTGTCTTTGCCTCCCACGCAAGCTCCAAGGAACTGACTCATTCCCACCGTATTTTCAGCTGCGCATAGATCTTGCTCACAGCCTGGGAAGTTCCCCGTTCAGCCAAGCAAATCAAGCACACATTGTGACTTGAGTTAGCTGGGCTTGAAAGGGTTTTGTGACACTAACAGTCAACAGTATCTGAAGACATCTGGCCTGCCTTTTAAAGTCGAGAAGGAGCCATATTCTTCAGTTAGCTGTGTAATTTATGCCTTATCTGCTGTTCTCTATTCATTATGCTTCCTTATGTTAAATAGCGGCTTGTGAAAATAAGTGACACTGTCACCTGCTGTTGAATGAGAAGAGGTTTGCTCATGAGCAGGCACTCACCTCTCCTCGCCCCTTCTATGTGGCAGACTCACATTGCTTCTCCCTGTGGGGATGCTGCTTTGGGTTCTGCAGTACTCTGAAGGGTTTCAGTGATATGTACAGCTCTAGATGGTTCATAGGAAAGCTTTTCTGCAAGGGGACACCTAGAGATGTCCCTCTGTCTCCTGCCAATCCGGTGAGCTCAGTTGGGACTGAAGTCCAGGCATCTCTGGATTCTAGCTCACTAATTCTTTTACTGCAGAGGAGAACAACTCTCTTCTTGCTGACATCATGCTGTCCTCCCGCTATGCCATATGCACTGTGAGTCTTTGAAGCTTCATGCTATGCCTGAACAATTACACTCATGTTTTGACTGGGAAACAGAGACAAATGAAGGCAGCTAGAAGGAGAACGTGGGAGCCCTGTCTTCTATTTCCCTTGTTCTTCACACTGGGCTCATCACTGCCGTCTTTCCCTCTGCCTGGTAGCAAGTTTATTGGGGTCACCACTCGGTGCCTTTTCTCTGCTTCTCTGTAGTCTACTGGGCTATTTGGGCTCTGGAGCACTTCTGCATGTCGTTACACCACAGCACAGTCTTTATAGAAAAACATTTGCAGATTTGCGAGCATAATCCTACTCACTACATTGTTAGAGAAGAGAGGGGGAGTAAACGTCCTTTGCAGTACAAAGGAATTGTCAACAAACTCAGAGAAAAAGAGGAGAAATATCCAAAGGCACACTCCATTTTTGGCTTGTTGCATTTGGTTTCTTTCATGCAACTCACTGAATATTTGCCCTGCTCTGCAAATATCCAGGGCAAAGGCCTGGCTCTTGTCTGCACTATTAGCTAACAGAGCTAGGAATTTACCTCTGTCACCACCTGGGAATTGAACAATACAAAACCCAGCTCCTCCATCCTACTGGCCCTGGGCTGAGTTCCATCAGCTTCTGAGGAGCTTTTTGGAGTGCAGAGTCCTGACCTGCTCACAGTGGCTAGTATGAGCTGAGACATGAATAAACAATAAAGGAGATAAAGGAGAGGCTGGGTTGAAAGCAACAGCTGTTTCCTATGGACTCCTGAATAAACTCCGGCTCCTCTTGCTGATGGGCTGGGCCCTTGTCCTTGTGCAAAGGAATGAACTGCTCTGGGAACTGCATTCGTATATGAGAGCAGAGTGGTGTTTGTTTACCACTAAATAAAAAGGGTCAGCTCAAAAAGTTTGAAGAAGAAAAAAAAGGCTATTTTAGAATGTATTTATTTCAGGTAGTTCTCAAACTTTTGGCTGTGTTATCTCACTTCAGCTGTGACTCTAGGAGCAGAATTACACCCCAGACTTGCATGTGTAGTTCATATATGGCAAAGAGCAAAGTCCTTGGCCCGAGATAGCCTTTTGCTGACTCCAGATGTGCTTCTCTGCCATAAAACACTTTGGAGGCCTGATACTATATTACATAAGCTGCTCGGTAGTTCTAACATTGATTTCAACAGAAGAAGCGATCCCTACTCTGTGTAACTAAGCAAAAGGTTTGGCTTGAGCCTGTTGCTATAATGAATTTCTAAAGCTGGGCTTGTGGGAATGACTCCATCAGCAAAGCATGAGCCTCTGCTCTGCTCTACCCCCAGGGGTGCACATTAAGTTTTGGAGCTTTAGTCATTTACTCCTGATTTCCACCAGTGGAGCAGAGAGATGAACTTGTCCAGGAGAGGTGGATTTTCCTCATACTTCCCTTGTGTAAGCTCATTCAATTTGTGTGGAAATCAAGCGTTTTTCTTTTATAGGGAGTCAGACTCCTTGGTTATCTCAACAGTACAACAAGAGGAAATTCTAATATCATGATCCAGGAAACAGATAAATGCAATATGTCTTAATGCAACAATGTCCTTTTCAGTTTGCTACTATCAAGTTACTGTATCTGAAAATCCTTTACAAAGTCTATTCATTCAGGTAATCTCCTGGATTGCTAAAGGCCTGGTTATTTTTGTTTACATGTGTAAAATCTGCAACAAATTATTCCAGATTAGCCAGTCTCTATCCTCCTTCTCTTTCTGCCAGCTGCAGAAGGGTAGCTGCAAACTGCCCCTGGCACTGTCATCACAGAGACCTTCCCCACAGAAAATAAAGATCTTGTAGGGAGCCAGAGTTTGGGCTAGCCTAATTTTTAATTTTTCCTGGTGTTTTTGTTTGTTTTGTTGTGGGTTTTCTTTCAAGTAGTGTGTATAACCTGTTTTAATACATGAATTAGCAGAACCTGGAGTGGGTCCCCCGGTGTATCTTCCTTTTCAATAGGAGGCACCTGGATCCAGCTGCAGTGGGGCTTGAGGGCAGCTGGCTCCAGTGGCCTGTGCTGTGGGCCAGGACAACCACAGCATCAGCGAATTTGTGGCTCTCTGGTGTGTCTGGAGGGGACCTGGACTGCTGGCAAACTGGCCCCCTCAGAAGAACAGAGCACACCAGCCCCATCTCCTCAAGGAGTGAGGATGAAATGGACACTGTAATTGCATCTGATACATCCAGGTTGTCTGTATCTTCTTTTTTTTTTTCACAGGGGGCAGAACAAGTAAAATTCAGAAAAAAGTAAAATCTAGGGGAAATCATGCCTTAAAATTTCAGCAATTTGTATATTTGAAATTAATAATAACTTGCCTTGGAACAAACCTAAATGTATAGAGATATAAACCTGCTAAACTAGTGCTATTTCAGAATACAGTGTCTTTGTTTTAAAGTTTAATATTAGTTAGAACTCAAGTCAATCCTTCAGCATTTCCTTTTTTCTTTCTCTTTTCTATTTTTCACCAAATCTTGTCCATCCCAACCACTTTCCTGAGGCTCTTTTTTGTTTATCCTACACAATTTCCTTCCTTCCTTCAAGTCCAGACCCCCTTGCTCCCCTGGGACTTCCTATGATAGCTAGGCACTAATCATGTACTTCTGCCCCAGAAGCACAGATAGAGGTTTCCTCCCGCTGCTTCCAGTCAAAGGAGGATGTAAGGCATAATGGTAATCTTAAACAACACTGCTATTCATTGTTTGGGAGATCTGGGAAATATCCTTGAATTCAGCTTGCTAAATTAGCTGCTTCTTGAGTAACCCACAGCTGCTGCGTATCTGTCCCATTACATTTTACAAAAATGCAGCAGTTCTCATTACATATGATATTCTCTCAACATATGGACCTTCCACTAGTTTATGTCTCTGTGTAGCTCTGTTGCCATGAATGTACACACAAGAAACATTTTCTTTTGTACTTAGAAAAACCCAAACCCAACAGTTCTTGAAAACAGATTAAAGACAGGCATTTGCAATTACTCAGATGGAGCAAAGATGTTGGAGCTCTCAGAATGCAGCCCCTATCAGGAGCCAATACTTAGATTAAAACGTTGCTTCTGGCAGTAAAAGTGTAACTACTAGTGGTTTTAAAGCTTCATCCTGCCTGTTGTGCACATGAACATCTCCCTTGAATTTGGCAGGCATCGTCTTGTGCGTGCAGATATTGAAACTCAGATAGACCATCAGTGTAAGGTGATGCTTAACTGTCTGTCTGTATGAGGCAATGACAGGGGTTTTGGATTTGGTCTTGTGTGTTTGCTCCTTCACAGTGATTCACAGAGGAATTTGGTTTGAAAGAAAATGTATTCCTGGTGTTAGTGGATTTACACTCCCTACTCTTTAATATCTTCTCCGCATGAGCAGGGAACTTGAGCAAACCTTGGGGAGGCAGGTTTCTATGTCCCTTTTGTGCACCTTTCTAGGCTTTGCCCCTCAAAATGGAGCTGTGTCCTTGAGGAAAACTCAAGCTTCCATCTTTGCTGTGCTCCCTGTGGTTCCAGTGGGGAGCAATCTGATGAATCAAGTCCCTTAACTAAAAATGCAAAGCTAGAATGAGCAAAAATTTTCCTTGGACCCCTGGAGCACTGTACAATGCCTCTCTTATCCCATCCAGAGCTTATTTCATTGACTTCAGAAGGAGTCTGGCCAGGGATAAGCATCCACTGTACTCTAAACCTTGGGAAAAACACCACACATTTGCACACTGACTGTTGTCACCTCACACAAAACGAGAGAGAACAGCACAGATTCTCTGTAGTGCATCCTTGGGCTATGCTTGATTGCCTGGTCACCAGCAAGGGCCAGCAAACATGTCTCTTACAGTGGTCTTGACTGTGTCACTATGGTTAGTAAGTCAGTGGTATTCAACCCTCCGTCCTTCTCTGGTCGTCTCTGTTGTCCCTCCTTCCCTCTCTTTGTCGCTTTCCCATTCTCTTTAGTTTTCTTTGCTTGAGTTGCATTTTCCTTATTCCGTTTCTGTCTTGACATGAGCTCATGCCTTGACTCACTTCAGTAAGTTTGGGACACTAGGTATGTCATTATTTGGGATGTTGACCTGTCTGCCTCAGGGAGGTGATCTCAGGGCTTCTGATAAACCACATTCAAAATTAAAAACATCATTCTGGTTTACACCTTTTTACTCCTTTTATAACTAAACATGTCCCCTCAAACATATCCACCTAGCTACACATAGAGCCTGATTCACTTGTGTATTTGAGCCTTCTGCAACATTTAGTTTATATCCAATACCTGCTTAGTGCTCTGGTGCTGCCGGAGGGGAGGGAGGATCACTGCTCTCCCGCAGGAGCTACGGAGCAGCTGGAGATCTGAATCTATGCAAGGATGTGGCTCTCCTGCAGCCTGGGGGAGCTGCCAGTGCCAGGGGCTGTCGGGTACCCCATTCGTGCTGGTGTATATGGGAGGGTGTGCAGTGGATCCCTAGGAGTTGGTCAGCTGAGGGCAAGGACCTGCCCACCCCTGGCAAATCAGACAGGCTAAGGACACTGCTGAGGCCCCTCAAAGCCATTCAGGTGCTTCATCCTGTGTTAAAAGGAGATGCCTCCTCCTCCTCAGGATGCACAGGCAGGAACTCTTTGCAAGAGAGGCCCTTCTCATGAAATAGAGGAAGAGGGTTTGGGTTTCCTTTCAGTGGCCTCTAAATCATTTGTCCAGAGCACAGAGCTGTCTCTTCCTGGAGCTATTTAGGCTCATTCCTTTAGAAGTCATCTATGATTGTGTTAGTATTTGTGCATAAATGAATATTAATGGTGAATGTGGTCTGACTACTGGGCCCATTTCCTCCCACAGCTGTTTTTGTGAGAGACCTGATCCAAAAACATCTTGAGCACACATCTTCCAGCCTGGCTCCACAGGCGAGCTTGATGGAGAACACTTTGCTGGTTAGGTCTGTTGTGGTTTAGGCACGGACACAGCACATAGCTGCTCAGTGCTGTCAGGGTCTCAACAGACCTGCATTTGCCTCAGAGCAGACATTTAGGTACCCAGGGAACTTGTGTTTTAACTGGAAAAAAGCTTATGTGCCAAAGGCCTCCTGTTACAGGGAAGGCTGCAGCTGAGAAGAGGTTTGAAGGGGCTTAACACTGGAGTTGGCTGCTCCAGCTGGCAAGGAAAGCCCACCCACATCTTAGGTGGGACAGCACCTGAATTGAAACACCTGCATTAGAGCACTTTTATTTGATTTGGACATGATTCTATGGCGTTCTGCATTTATCTATTTTGGTGGATTTATCCCAGAGATACTGTTGGGACTGAGACTGGGACTCCTGCAAGAAAAGATGGTCCCAGAGACAACAGGTTCTGAGAACAAATACTCCAAATGCCCTATTTTTTCAATCAGTAAATGAGCATATCCTTACAGATTCAGATTTATTCAAGCAGGGAAAGGGATTTGCTCTGTGACTCACATGTCCAAACTATTGCTACTCATTTTTCGATGCAAAACCCTCCCGACTGCTTGCGAATGATCTGCAAGGGATGTGTGTGCTTGAAAACACTTGAGCAAGTGATTTTGACCTCGCAGATTTGAAGAGGTTGTTTGCAGATGATGCACATGCTGGCCACTTCTGTTAAGAAGGGGCCTAATTCAGAGTATACAGCAGGCAGCAAAAAGGTTCCCATTGCCCAACATTAGTCACAAATAACTTGCCTGGTTCTTGGTTTTAATCACATGATCCAATTGCAACTTAATCCCATCAATATGAAATAAATGTTCCCACCTTTGGCTATTATTTTATTGTGGAAAGCTGCTCACAGCCTCATGCCCAGCAATTAGCCTATGTTTTTGTGTTCCTGTTGCAAAAGAGGAAGGGAGATGGAGGAAGGCTGGTTGGGGAAACACACAGCTTGAAAACGTTTCTTTCGGCCCAAAGTGGGAGAGAAGCAGCCCATGGATCCTGTCAAGGATCCAAACAGGCTGGGGTTAAACAGTTCCCTCAGCTTTTCTTCCTAAATCAATTTGAATATTCTTGGCAAGCTCTGTTACTATGCATGGTGGGCAGCTGTGATTCAAGCAGGGATTTTTTTTCCCCTCCTTTCTACTGTCCCACTCTTCCTGTCTTGTGCAGATGTGATCCTTTCCCTCTGTCTGCCTAACAGCTAATTATTTTACCATATGAGCCAATAGTCTGAAAAAAACCAGGCCATGCATATACTTGAAAGCAACAACTGTGTTACAATGTCGGGGAGGGGGGTAATTAAAAAAATAAGAATTCACTTCCTTCTGACCCACTCCACTCTTTCAGAAAACCTCCAGAAATAGCAAGTGTTCTGATTTACAAGGGACCAACCTACCTCCTGAGTTAGTACTGCCCGTCTTTAACAGCAGAAATTTGCACTGTGCTTTTTGGGAAAGCAGGAGAAAAGCCAGCTTGAATGTAAAAGATATCCAGACAACAGCTCTGCAATCAACAGCCACCCAAAAATGTACACAGCCCTGTGACTGCAGGAATGTGTACAACAGCACATCAGCTGCTCCCCAGAAACTGCCTGGGTGTCACTGCACTCTCTGAAATTTCAATCCTAGTCCCAGTTATGCCTTTCTGATTAAAGTCGTTAGTCCCTGGCTCTGGAAAGGGCAGAAAATCTTTCTTGTGTTTGATGATTGTGTCTGAGGGGATTTTCTGGCGTGGTAGGCATCTGGGCTTTGTAGCTTGCTCCAAAGCCAACAGCTCTAAACCACTGTCTGCCATGGTGTCCCAGGTGTGAGCTGGGAACTACCAGAGAGCACCATAACCATGCAGGTGTGTTTTATAGCCTACAGACTGTGTTTTGAGAATGCCTCCAGTATTGGGTTACACAGGCAGGACAGGCAGAAGAACGCTTAGTTTCCAAATCCCACAGAAGCTCAGCACCTGTTGCTTGCTGGAGCACCACTGCGAGAGAAGTTGAAGTGTGTGGTCCTGCTGAGCCATGCTTGCTGCCTGCCTTCATCTCACAACAGCAGCTCGGGGGTGTTTGCTCTGAAAAGTTTGGCACATCCCTTGTATTTGGGGGACCCTGTTTAAGCAGAGAAGAGCTTCGTGGTTTTTTTCCAGTGCAGCAACAGCATGCAAACGAGAGGCAGAAAAGAGGGCCCCAAAGGAAGGTATGTGGCTCAAGATGAGGTAGAAGTTGTCTGGTACTTTTTGGAAAGTTAAATTAGAGCCTAAGGTGATCTAATTGGTGGATTAGGATCACTCAGGATAGTATTTTTTACAGAGATCTACTACTGCTGGAGCAAAAGCTGCAGAATCTTGAATCATACAGAAAAACGCCGCTGCTCTTTTTTGTCAGGCAGCTCTTTTCCTAGGTGGTAACATCATGCCTCAACATGGGGTAAATCCAAGGCCTGTCCTCGGCACACTGCACCCACACCAAGTCACCAAGTCTCCAGACAGCTTATCTTTAAAATTCTGCACAAGCAAACGTAGAAGGTGACCCATACTGCCCTGCAGACCAGCATCAGCCGCCTTCCTGGATAACCTGGGTCAGTGAATCCTCCTTCATTTGGAGTTGTACCTCAAAAGCTGAGCTGCTTTTGAGTAAGCAGACTACTCTCCTCCAAGCAAGCTCCCTGCCTCAACCCCTGCAGTAGGATGGGGAGAGTTCTGTCCACCCTGGAGTCTCTCATTCACCTTTCAAGGAACACGTGACTTTGCTGACAGTACTGAAACAAGAGCCGAAAGAATGAATTTTCCTCATTTCTTTGTTGCCATTTTAAGAGTGGATAACCATTTAACTAGTTTTCATCTTCAGGGGCTGTAAGTTCTTGTGTAATTAGATAACGAGTAATGATCATTAGAGCATTTTGCTCTCACATGGCACTACGTGGATTCCAGCAGTGACCACATTTCAAAGGCTCACGTTCCAGGTTATTGCCCAGTAATGCTCTAAGAAGCACTGGCACTCCCTTTTCAAGAAGACTTCAGAGGGGACAAATCTACCAGCATTACAGGTGCTAACATAAATCCCACCTGCTCTTACTGGACTTGCCCCATCATAGTTGGAAGTAGTGCCGATACCCACTAGGACAGGAAAACCTTAAAATAATCCAAGGAGATTTTGTGGTTGGGTGCTTCCCGAAATACTGCCTTTCATATCCTTAATGCCACCCTTGCTTTTCCTGCTTTGGCAGGGAAAGCCAGCATCAGGGTTACACAGAGTGGTTTAGAACAGAAAGCTATTGGGCAACACAAAGGTTTCAATGTGGAGTAGCCCCCGAAGTGTTGCTGTGCTAAGAAAAGTGCCTGATGCGAGTCAGGACTTACAGGATCTACTTGTGTTGAGGTCAACAACTGGCAATTAATTAATTAGTTGAAATACCTGCAGAGATTTAAAATGGGCACTGGTGAGAACACATGTGCAAGAGGAGAATCTTGAAACCACTTAAGCTTTACAACAAACAAAAAACAGATGGGAGATGGGCGCGGAGATGAAAAGGTGTAGGCAAGGGGCCCATATCCATCACTATTTCTGCAGCTACAATTTAATTACTATTTCTAGGCTTTGGGGAGCTGACATACTTTTACAACAATAATTTAAAACAAAGAGGTATGGGAAGGAACACTAGTTCTGTGGCTGGAAGATGCCCCTTCATGTCATCCCATGTCTCTGCTAAGACTCTTAATATGCTTTCTTCATCACCCAGAATAGAAAATGTTTTCCTAATCTTCAGTGTTAAGGAATTGCTTCCAAAGGGAAAAAAAATTTCAAGATCCAACTGAGAAACAAAGCCCCATGCTTCCTCTCCTCCCTGAACTTCTCCCCTTTTTTCCAGCAGCACCAGAACAGAACTCTGCACGAGGCACAAGGAAGGCAAGAAGCTCTTCTCCAGCTGTTTGGGCAAGAAGCAGATGTGCACTGCAATCTTGTTTTGTGCAGTTGTTGGCTGGGACAATGGGCTGCAGCACCAGATTACACAAAGGTAACCAATTTATATGGAAGATGTTATTTAAAGCTGATATTCATGTTGTAATGCAGTGCAGGTAAGAGACAAAATTAGCAGCCTACCCTGAATGGAGGATTTGTTTGTTTTCTTGAGACCTATAATGGCAAAGTGACAGTGATTTATACCACCAGACAAAGAACCAACCCATTATATAGGAACAAGCATCACATGGCAGGACTGAAATAAAGCAAAATTTTAGCTTAAATACTTGCTGAAAAGGTCCAAATCAAAGTTTTCTAACACTGTTCTCCCTGTAGCCAGAACATAGGAGAAGATATATTTGGATTGAAAACAAAAACAACCACAAAAAAACAACCAAACAAAGGAAAAAAAACAACCCACAAACAACAATAAAAACCTCAAACCTTGATTTTTCACAATATTGACAGCTAATGACACTTGTTTATGGAAAATAGCTGAAGTGCCTGCAGGGAGGAATTCACTATTGAAAAAGTTCACTAGCAAATGTCGACTGAGCTGTATTTAGTCTTTTCCACATAAAAGCCATGTTAGGCAAAGCAAGCCAAAGGGGAGGAGCAGGGAACATGAATTAGTAGTGAGCAGAGGTATAACTGAACGTATTTATTTTTACCCAAGAATGCACAGTGATGGAATACAGATTTGGGTTGGGGGAGCTGTATTTTTTTTGCTATTAAAATCCTGCTTATCTAAATCTGTCCCTAAGATGACAAGTGTTTGACCCAACCACTGAGACAGATGTACCCAGAGCCAAACTGCACATACTGGCTCCCTCTGAGAAATCCAAAGCCATTGTCCTACCAGGGACACAATGCCTGGGGAACACACATCCAGCACAGCAAGTATAATGAGCTGGGGAGAAGAGGTTGGTTGAGTTCATTTCAAAAACCAGGTAAATGCATTGTACCTGGTGGACGAATCCACACAAGGTCAGAGCTACAAAATTTCAGGTGCAAGAGCTGCTTGAAACCAATGCATCCCCCTAAATGCTACAGGTTAACCCCACACACGGTGTTTCTGTCAGTTAAAATAAGGGATGCAGGTGAAATAGCACATGAAGTCACAGTGCCAAGGAGACTTTTCCTGAACACGGCATCACTATGTGGCTTCTCAGCTTAGCCAAGGACCCTGAGGTCAATACAAGCTGAAGTCTCTTCCCATTTTGCAGTACTGAATTGAACCAGAAAAGCGATTCCCGTACAAGGATAAGGATTTTATTTTCATTTTAAAGAAACTAGGATGGAGGGAGTGGAGTCTTGGCTAGAGAATGGAGTTCGACAGCAATCAGTAGGGAATGTGTTATTTTGTCATGTCAGATTTCCTCAGCAAAAGCAGCTCATGATAGTTTTGTGATGGAAGTTAAGTTAGAGAAAAACTGACAGAACTGTGATTTCCCAAAGGAAACAAAGCAAACATAATCTACTTTGAAAAAAATCTGATTTTATTTTCATATTGAAAAGACCTGTCAATTTAAATAGATGTTTATTTCCATTCATGGTCTCAACCGGTGTTGTGTGTTAACATTATTCAGAACTGTATAAAAAGCCATTTGTGTTACATTGGTTAACAACCTAGAACACTGGGGGAGGGGAGGGTTTGAAGCAGCTTAACATTAAAAATAGGATGTTCCCAAAAAACTTACAACTGATGCAGCACCTTCTACTCTAATTTTATAGGAGCTGAAGCATTTTGCAAATACAATTCAAGTTACTTGGTCTTCAAAAAAAAACCCAAAACTTTAAAACCAGATTGCTTTCATAGCAATATTGAAGCTGTCAGCTGAGAGAACACACACATACACTCTGGTGTGTGCAAACACACACATGGAGAACCACACTGAGCACAACTGGAACACCCCATTCAGTATTTGGATTTCCTAGGTGTTCCTCTGAATCCATGATAACAGTTAATTTAAAATGCGAGATGCCTTTTTTTTAATATATACATGGTTTCCATGGAAACCCAGGATTCTGCACAATCCACTGACATTTATTACTCATGGTGCTGTGAAGCTCTCTAGTGAAAGGGCCAAATTCCAAAACCTTTACTCAAACATGCACATACCTAACCGAGGCCAATGGACAGGGGAGAAGATGGTTTAGAAAAGGGGTTGCAGGGTCAAGGTTTAAGATTTGAAAAATCACATGACAGATTGTCATTCAAGAAAAGTTTTTAAGTAATTCTTTGGTTTATTTCCATGATTCCCAAGACCGTCTGAAAAGCCCAGAGACAGTCACATGAGAAACCATAGCTCTAAAGCAAGCCCACAGCATTTTTAAGTCTTGTGAATTAAGTGTTTAGAAGACTACAGGAATTCAGAGTAACCCCTTTACATTCATGTCCCCAAAAATCTAGCAACTGCTTAAGTGCATGCACTGAGGCACGACCGGCATGCCTGGAAATTCATATTGTTCAAGTTAAGAGTAAATATAGCTGCAAAAAACCCCACCCACCTATAATTAAATGGTCATTACTAGCTATACTATAGTGACTGTCTTGTTATTAAAGAAATGCAGACATGGTTTCTGCCTGTTTGGCTCGCTCAGCCAGAGGAAGCTGTCTGCTAGATTTAGAAGTAAAGGGAATTTTAAGAGTCCAAGGGAGTTTAATATTTCCATGTTCCTGGGGTCAATTATTAATGCAAAGATGTAGACAAATGGCAAGTATATGAAAGCATCTCTGGTACATTCCAAGGTTTGGAAGTCAAAAGCAGATCTAAACTTCCTTATGCTTACATGTTATGGTAGGCTTCGAAAACCAGTAAGAAGTAATATAATATTTCCATGGAAAGCAAAGTAGAACTCTAACTGGCATTTGTATGCAAGCAGTTTTTGCTGTGCTTAATGTAAGGCAGGATTTATAGCAAAGATAATTACCATTCTGCTAGTAGGAAAAAAAATACAGGCAACTATACTCAGAGAAGGTGGCTGATAATTACTAGTGACAACTTCTATTTTTTAGAACAACTCAGCTTTAATGTACTTTCTGGAAACAGCATTTTCATCACTGGTTTTCACTTCCTTCCCCATCCCACGTTAAGTATCAAAAATCAAGACTGGATAAAATGAATTGTGGCTATTTACCAACCAACAACATCTCATATTCCAATGTTATTTTTAACTGGAAGAAATAGAAGTCATTCTTTATAACCTACTGCCACTGGTTGTTTATAAATATCTGCTTGATGCAATAAACACTGGTCATCGAAATATTCATTTGCAGTAACTACTTGGCACTAGGTTAATATACTTGTAAAGTTTAATGGAAGTGCTTCTGATGTACATACAAGCACTTAAAAACATCAGACTTTTAAAACCTTAGTTCTGGGGGTTTTAATATCTATAGTTACAGTTTTCACAAGCATTTCTGAAAGTATTAGATCTCTCCAGTAAGCTCAGGGGCTCCCGTCTCAGCATCTCTAAGTTTCCCAACAATTACAGAACAGCAAATTTAACATTCTTGCTCCCTATGCTGAGACAACATGGTACTAAAATTTAGTTATAAAAAGAGGCATTTTTGGTCAGGCTGACCCCCCCCCAGCTGTCCCTCAACAAAAAAGCAACACAGCTCAAACCTGTCTCCTCTCTCTAGAAAAAGACACCTAAGAGCACAAATGTCCATTTGCCAGAATATCAGGTGTTTCTCCATTTGTGACATCTGTGTACATTCCCACTTTGAGAAATACAGTTGGAAAGCCTCACCACCACCTTTAAGGATGAACCACCTCACAAGCCAGTGTAGGCAGCAGTGCATATGGAACCACTTTACATCAAACGGTGTGTTAAAGCCATTCCAGCTACTTCGACTAGTTTCTAACAATGCTTAATCAAAAATTCCTAATTTCAGGAAAGAAAAAAAAAACAAAACTTAATGTAGAGAGAGGCATAAAGATAACCACCACAATGATCCAACAGCAAAAACTCTTGTTTAAAGGTTTTCTTATGCTAAAAAAGGCACACAACCCCTGTGAACTAGAGACAAAAGCTAGCAGGACTACAGCAATAAACCCAGAAGAAAAAGCCTACCAGAATTACCCAATTGCCTACTGGGAAGGAACAATGAAGTAGACAGGCTGCTCTTGCTCTGTTTTGTTTGCAGGGAAGTGGTCACATTTAATAGTCAAATTTAGCCACATTAAGAAACATTTAACAAAAGCTACCCCGAGAAACCAGAACAAAACCTGACGTTTGGGTCAAAAGGCCACAGACAGGCCCTTCCATAGCATGTAGCTGAGTGAGTTCAGAGATTGGCAATGAAAGGAAAAAAGCTTTAGACATGTGATGGGAACAAGCTTTGGGATCTATCGAACAGTCACACCAAGCTTCTCCAGCACACGCACTCCCTTTTCTTGGTATTCTTGTCGGGTCATCCAGAAGTTGTCTTTGTCTTTCATGATATCTGCTAGAACTGCACCCCCCAGGAACACCATGTGCTTCCGGCGAGGTGGGTCTTCAATCCGGATCTTAAATTTCTAAGAAAAAGAAGAGAAGCTCTTACTAGGATTCTTGAAACAAAGCCTATTAAAATAAAATTGGGCTTTCCACCAGAACAACGAAGTGGAAACTGTTTGGTGAGAAAAATGCAACCGAAGAACTGAAATGCTGGTGTGGGGTACTCTCTGTGAGCTTCCAGCTTGTGCAGCCAAAGTAAAATAACTACTTTGCACTGGAAATTAGATATAACTATTGACACTTCCCCCCAAAATTGTACTCTCAGTATATCCACAAAAAGCCCGAGTCAGAATACAAAATTAAAGACCGAATTTTTGCATTTCAGGAACACAGTAAAGAGTGAAATACTTTCTAAGCTTCGATGGCTAAAATTATCAGAAGTTACAAGACCAACAAATCACAAAGTATTTTAGATTTATACCAAGTTTCAGAAAGGCAGATGAAATAGATTTTAAATCTACACAATCTAGACCAGCTTAACTCATTAACATTCCCTCAAATTCTGCATTGCTAAACCTCTAACGTCAAGAGCAAAAAAGTACAGTCAAAGCTATATGTGAAATACTGGCTCAGACTTAAAACATTCTCTACAATTGAGTCATTTCACATTGCCACAAAAGACCTTTAGAGGACACTGTATTAAGAACCAGGAAAGTACAATTCAGTTCAACATCAGAAACTCCACTTACAAGGAATTTTCTCTTTAAATATTTCCTCCTTGAAAAGCAGACAGCGTTACAACACAGTGTAATGTGTGTGTTTGGCTGTTGCCTGCTTATCACTGTAACCAATGAACAAGGGAAACTTATTCTGCTTGAAGGTGTGTTAGAACTCTAGCCTCTCACTTGTGAGTATTTGTAGTATGTAGTAGTTGAACCAAAACTTTCACAGATTAAAAACCATAATTTTTGCTCAATGATGACTTTAAGACACAGTAACTCCTTAGCTTTGTTTAACCTACAAGTTGTGTCCTAGCACTAATCAGCCCATTTACATTCAAACTAACCCAAGACTTCAGGAATTACCTGCTGTTAGCACGGACTAGAACGCGACTTTATTGCAAGTACATCCAAAGGAAACGCAGGAGTGTGAAGAACCGAGAGGCAGCGATTTTGCAACTCCCATAAAGGGCAACCGCAGCCTCCGTCATTTCTGACTACTTGGTTCCCTCTAGTGGGGATTCAGGACAAGCCTCTGCCCGCCCCCCTCAATGAATCAGTCACTCGATACCCACCGACAGTTTTTCCACATCTCCTTTCAGAACTCGTTCCAGGTAGAGCTGTTTCAGTTCCCGCTCCAGTCGTGAGGGTAGCCCGGGGTACATGGTGGACCCTCCAGACAGCACAATGTGCTTGTAGAATTCAGACCTGACTCAAAAAAAAAAAAGTCTGTCCAGTGTCATACAGTTTACTCTGTACTACAGGTAGGTACCTGTATGGAGAAGGGAGTAAATACAAATCTATTTGTATTTGTTCATCACTACACAAGGACAGACTGCACAAGTCCAGCAGACTTGCTCATGCTTTCCCAGAAAGCAGCATTAAAAATATGCATTGTGCTTTCAAGATTTTACCTTTGCTCGTTCAGACTGAAATAGCTTCCAGACAAACTGTTAAGCTCCAAGACCTCAGCCTGAGCCCTACTCCCAGCATACACCCTCCCCCAGTGGCACACATTAGTGTCTAAAGCAAAAGATTTTACTTTGAATGCAGCTCTCATGTCACCCCTGCACGCTGAAAGAGCATTTTAAACGTTCTGCTCCTACCTGGTATCAATGTCAGCGGCCTGGATGGTGTTAAACAGCAATTCAGCCACACCAACTCCTTCCACATTGATTAAGTGAGGCTGGAAAAGAGCCTCTGGTGCCTCAAACCGTTCGCCGCCGACTTTGATGATCCTGCCATCCGGGAGCTAGTGAAGAGAAAACACCATTGAGGAGGCTACTTTTAGCCACTTGAAAACTAAAAAAAAACACCAAGAGGAAATGACCTACATTGCTCCCTACTGTTTTAAAACAGGAAATTGTTGATAATTGTCAGCAGTGCAAGAAGTTGTTCAGTACTACTGAAAGAATATACAAATTCTTTAATCACTCTGCAATTCACTTTGAGCCATCGGGGACCAAACACATTGATACTGACACACCAAACATTTCCTTGCAATACCAACTCCTAATATTAATTTAAAATATGATCTTACAGCAAGAGTAATGCTTTTCTGCAAATTCCATGTATGATCACAGGAAGTTTCCACTGAGAGCAAGTTTGCCATTCCTGACTCCAGATATCAGTCTCATGAATCTCACCACTCTATGGATGGCACTGAACCAATTTGATATGCTAGAGTAACTCTACTTTCTTTACAAGTTTCTGTACTACAAAATTCAAATTTCAAAGAACTACAATGACAAAAATGAGTACAAAGTCTTCTGGAAAATCTGAAAAGAAAAGAAATGCTTTTAGAATCTTTTCCCAGAACCAGCCAAACTTATTCTACAGGCTCCCATGGCTGGGAAGTGAGCTACTGCCAAGAAAAATTGCAAAGGAATCAAAGCTAAATGCTACCTGAGTTTAAACCTAGCAAGTTTAAGACAAGAAAAGCTGTCTCAAAACACTTACTGTGTAGGATTCAACTAGTACTGTGGTCTCTAATGCCAATTTCTGCTCCTGTTCAATGTTGTATCCCACATAGCAGAGCTTCTCCTTGATCATGCGAACCGTCTCAAAATCAGCAGAGTGGTTGAAAGCATATCCTCGCAGTAAGAGGAGCTGGAGGGAACACAGCAGGTTAGCAGGAAATGAGAGGAACAGTCC
This sequence comes from Acanthisitta chloris, assembly GCF_000695815.1. Lineage (NCBI taxonomy): Eukaryota > Metazoa > Chordata > Aves > Passeriformes > Acanthisittidae > Acanthisitta > Acanthisitta chloris. The sequence goes on from NW_008662620.1 coordinate 58,100, forward strand.
AGATGTGTCTCTCAGTAGAGGATATTTAAACACATATCTTTAAAAGTTCATCTCCCTTTTTTAACTGCAAATTTAGTATTAAGACCAATCTGTCCCAGTGTATCCATTGTGACCAGAAAAGCAGCAGCAGCAGCAGGACGCCAAGTTGGAAATTTTCTTAGTCATTATAACTTTCAGCATAACCATCACACAAGAAAGATAACCAAAATAACTCTTAACTTTAGGACTTCAGAACAATACAGTATTACAGATTAACCATAAAATGTATCAATCAAGAATGTTGCTTACACTTAAAAAAAACAACATACAAACTGTCTATCAAACATGCTGTTTTATTTAATATCAGGGAAGAATCACTAACACGATTTTCCACACTGTAAGAACATCTTTCTGAAAACACATGAGTAGAACTGAAAGAATGCAATTTTTCCTTTCATTTTATGTATCCAGAAAGGCAACTTTTGAGTTTTTCCTTCCCAAATATGACACAAATTTCCTTCCTACAAGACTGCCACTCAGAAACTGTGATGTCCCTGAATAACATCATGATCATTGTGATATTATATAACATCAATATCATGGTATATGATGCATCATGTGATTTAGATGAGGAAACACAGCAAGAAAAGACTGAGGCAATACAGATAATAAAGGAGTTCTTTAGGTAATTGACATATGAATAATACAAGGAAAACATATAGTGATTTCTTGCTAACCTGAACCAATGTACCACAGATACCAGCCTCAACCTTAAAATCTCTTCCCAGCTTACCTTGATGAGGTACCTAGTGATGTCCCTCCCAGCGATATCTAACCGTCTTGTGAGATGAGGGAGAGAGAAGCCTTCATAAACTGGGCAGATGTGAGTTACACCATCTCCAGAGTCCACAACAACACCAGTCAACAAACCTAAAAGAATGAGGGGAGGAGGGAGGAAGAAAAGTACAACTCTTACTAGCACTTCCATAAATCGAGCAGAACAGCAGCAAGTTTAAGATACGATTTTTCATTGTAATCTTAACAAAACCTCTGTCCCTAAGTCATCACTGGATTTAAAACTTGAGCTTTTCATGGTAACAAATGCTTTCATGTAATCTTTTTTAAAGTATTACCTCTACTTTTACCTAGGTGCTTCGAACTCTACCGCTCACAACTTTATCTGGTGTTTTGACATCTTAAATTGCACTCCAATTAAAGAGAGTATCTATACTCATTAAATGCTTGTTGGGGCACAAACTCCTGCACCGATTCATCTGTGTATCTTCAATGTATATTAACTTCCCAAATGTGAAGAAACCTAGACATATTCAGGCCATAAGTTTACTTTGTTACAATTCTCAGGATTTGTTGATTTTGACTGGTATTCAAAAAACCAAAGCGATGCTTCTCTAAGGTCAAGAATGTTTGGACTATACAGCACACACCTAGTATTTCCCCACGGAAATAGCATTAGGCTGAATCAGATCCACTATCATAGACTGAAAAAATTAATTCTTCTGAAAAAAGTTTACCACAAGACCATTAAATTCTAAGGTGTATAAAACTGAGCTATCATAAACATGCAGAAACAGAAGTTTCTGTACTTCACTAACAAAATAATTAAGAGGCAAAAATCAATGGTCAAAGTTGATCAGAAAAGTTTTGTAATTTCTCTTAAGATGCCTAAAGCAAGAAAACTTATTTTCAGGGGATACCTTAAAAACGTAGTGCACTGAAATAAGGCATATCTCTATGTAATTTTAGCCACTACTTTAATCTTTAACCTAATATAGATAAGTAGGATGTTTTAAAGGGCTTTTTCTTTTTAAATTTCAAAAGCAAATGTTTCATTAATGCGCCCCTCAGTTTTTAGATCTTAGATCTTTTATACCTTCAATTTTGTTTTAGATGACAGTGTGCAGAAACACTGCAGACTGCTCTAAGTTGTCTCACATTTTGTTACTCATGGAGCAGCTGAGCACTACATGGTGAGGTATATGTACAATTACAGCAGAATTCAAGACTGTAAATGTTAGTCAATTAAATACTTAAAAGGAATCAAACCAAAGGAAAGCCAAGAGGGAAAAAATGTAACAGCACAGATTGCAGCAAATAAAACTAATATTCAGGTTTGCAAAAGTGGTTTGGGTTCGACTAGTTTTAATAACTTAATAACTAGTTTTAATAACAGAACCACTCTCCCAGTCCCCATGACTTTTGCCCTTGGACAGAGAAACTACAGTGACATGTTAATGGACAAAAACATTTATGTCCTGCTATATGACAGCTAAATACACCAAGCCACTAATAAACAGGTGCTAGAACTGATGTGCTTGAGTAACTTCTTAAAATCCTAGATGGATTACAGTCAGTGGTAGAATTTCCACATAATTCAGTCAATCTGTAATTTTTGGCTCAGGCTGGGGATCATGTAGTCTAGTTTATCTACAGCAAAAGACTCAACTTCTTAATTTTTTCCCCCCCAAAATAGTGCAAAAGTCACATGACCATCTTCTTGATATTCACTCATGGTAAGAAATTCTACCTTCATCAGAAAATCCCAAGTAAGCCACTAAGACCTGATGCCAAAGGCTAAATGATTACACCCTGAAACAGTAACAGTTTTGATGCACCAGTGCATTTACCAGCTTTTCTCCACATGCCTGTAATCCATGAGAATAACACCAACACTGGTACCTATCAATACTTCCTCAAAACAAAAAGCAACACTGTCAGTCAGAGCTGAGCTTATTTGGAGAACAGTGTCAAATTAAGTCCAAGACCCAGTGACAGCACATCGGTACTCTGGCTCAGCAATAATTTTATAAACTAAACAGATTTTAGGTTATTTTTGCCTACCTTGAGCATACAAAGTAAGAACAGCCTGGATGGCTACATATACCCCAGAAAACTGGTACGTCTCAAACATAACCTGTAAGATGAAGGCAAAAATTAGCTTCCAAAACAGGCCAAATACTGTAAAGAAATTTCACAGGTGTTCAAAAACTATATATCTAGAATTTTGTATTTTTACTGATCAAAACCACTTCCCGAGAAATTTCATCACACAGATTCTACACAAGCATTAGAAATCCACTTGTTTTCGGGCAGTAATTAGTACATTCAGTTCCATACCTCATCTGTTCACACCAGACAAGACAGATGAAATACTCCACATCCATTTAGCACAGAAAAGGAATACTTGCAAGAAACCCACACCCCAATTGCTGCAGCTTTACTAAGCCCTTTTCCAAAGTGCTTAATGAGTGGGAGGCAGTACTTGTAGACCAGCCAAGTACTCCATTACTGAAGTATGACTGGGGAATGAAATGTTTGTTAAAGGTGTATGCTCTAAAACCAAGTTCAGGGGTTTGCTGTTCTTCATATCAAGCCCTACGCACTTCGTACAACTGCAGACTATGTCAAGTAAAGACTTTGGCACATCTGGATCTAGAATACGCCCAGTGTCACAGGTTATCCTCTGCATCTGGGTCACCCTCTTCCCTATAAAGCACAACCAATCACAAACTTCTAAAACTAGTGCAAAATTCACTTCATGCAGAAAACTGCACGTTTGCCTAAATCATACTGAAACACAAAAAGCAACTGCTTGTCTTGTACACTGCATTCCTCTAATTACTGAACTAGTTTCAGTGAAGAAACAATCCAAGATGAAAGAATGTAGAGTTTATAGGATCTTGTCTTCTTTATAAACACAGAAAAGGCCAAGTAAACAAATCATACTGTACAGCAGTTTTGCCCTCAAAATGCTTTACCAGGAAAAATGGATGAACTCTGATTATTCCAGCACACACACAAGTTTTGATTTTGCTACTCTGCAGCCTCCTGAGCCCTCCTGCAACTTCTAGGATTAGAAACGGATTATCTCCTAAGTACTCCCACAGCTCAAGTAAAAGATATATAAATATTTTTGAAGGAAAAAAGCTGATGCCTGACAATTTTAGAATTCTGAACTATTTAAGGAACCTCCTCTGTTAGAAGGGTGTGAAAAGGAACAGAGAGGGAACAGTTCAAAGGGCAGCAATTCAAATAAATCCCATTTGAGCAGTCATTGTCTAAACCCAACACTATTCCAATGGATGAGGCTTTCAAGCAACCTGAGTGCTTACAACACAAAAAATAAGAAAAAATCTGAATTATCACCTTCAGATAACAAAATGAATATTCGAATGGCATTAGTTACTGCCTTCACATGTACCAAACCCTAGAATCCACTGCAAAACTCTCTTATAGCCTTTACACAGGCCTTTGGGGGGTTGTCATTCTCTCTCTCAAGACATATCTGACGTCAAAGATGCCTTGACACAGGACATACATGTTAACAAACGTTAAAATGTAAATACGGTGCAGGATGTTCTCCTGAAAAGATTCTTCTTCACATGACAGCAGATTCTGAACTAACTACAATGTGATGTTCTAACTGGATACAGAAAGGAAGAATTAAAAATTTGAAAAAATGATAAGGCATTCTAGATTGGGATTAGGAGAAGTGACTGTGCTCGAGTGTTTCTACAGCTGCCATTACAGTCTGGCTGCTTCTGGGGGTGTTACAGAACAAGAATGCAGCAGACAGAGACAAACAGCAAACACTCCGTTAAGCTGAGGTGTCCTGCACATGCTATGAAAGAAAAAGCACTTTTAAGATATATATTTTACAAGACAGCTGTCATGTGAATATTTGCTGCCTTACTATGCAGCTGAGTTTGATGAAATGATGGGGTGAGGAGAGAGAATTACTAGAAATAGAATGGGGGACAGCATATATAATTATCTATCATCTTGATATGGTCCAGATGACTAAGCTTTTCTTTTAAAATGCTACTGCACTGTATCCCAAAATGCAGAGACATGATTATGTTTATTGCAGGATTTAGGAAATATCTTCATTCAGTCCTCTGCTTCATACTAGCCTCCCTGGAAAGGAGCAGGCCGTGGCAAAAATGGAAGGAGTATAAATACATCGCAGTTAAACTAAATACTGCTAGTCCTTGCAACATTGTGTTCCATGAAAAATATTAATCAAAACATGAGCTTCTCTGTAACTCAAATCTAAATTTACAAGAATGGATTCTAGTTCGCACTAATCCTCTGGATCACCATTGAGCATCTACAATTTCTGGAGTGCTGTAAAAAAAGAACAAGCAAAGGGAGCAATGCAAATATTTTATCAGAGTTCATCAGTCAGATTTTCCAATTTATGGTATAAAATTACTCGTTACCAGAAGAACTAAAATCCAGCCTTTTGTGTTTGGCAGAAAAACGGAAACAAGAACACTATTGTAAACAGCTGAAAAGCAAAGAAGCCTGAACAGGAAATAGAGCCAATCCTGCTAGGGCCACCCACAGTAATCTGCTGTGCCTATCACACCACAGCTGACTGACAGACTCCACGCTGTACTACCACTGCTGCACTACACAATACTTAGGTAAAAGGACCCTAATGTTCACAATTGCTATAAAATGCTGAATTTAGATTGCAGCTTGATTTCTTTTGCTTAAGGTTTTCCAACTTTGCTAGACTTCATTTGCTCCCAGGTCACTGAAAGAAATCTGCTGTGCCTATCACACCACAGCTGACTGACAGACTCCACGCTGTACTACCACTGCTGCACTACACAATACTTAGGTAAAAGGACCCTAATGTTCACAATTGCTATAAAATGCTGAATTTAGATTGCAGCTTGATTTCTTTTGCTTAAGGTTTTCCAACTTTGCTAGACTTCATTTGCTCCCAGGTCACTGAAAGAAAGGATTAGTGCAAACACTGCCACCTTGCAGAAAGCACTACTGTAGCCGTGACAACAAAAGGATTTTAAAGTTAAGGTCAGCAGGTAGCGATAAAGGTAAATTCTTATTAGACTAAGAACAAATTTGAGGGAAAAAATATATACATACAAGCACTGATATTCAAAGTGCTGATAAATTGATACTGTTTGACTTGGAATCCACTTTCCTGTCCTGTCAGGTACTCTAACAGCACATATTTTTTAAATTACATTTTTGCTACACCAGATACTTACATTAAATGAAAATATCTATGATGCATGAGAAAAAAACCAAACAAAATCGGAAACTAAACTTTTGGTTCTCACCAAACATTACTGCTTTTCAAAATCAAGTCTTTGTCACAGAGTAGTGGAGCTAAACATTATGTATCTGACAACCTACATGAACACAAGGTTCAGCCAGAGCTTAGATCACCCAGGGCAGGACTCTGGGATCAAGGATCCAAGAACCAGACTTTCCTTCTTAGAAGGCTTTCACTGATAATCCCTAGGACTAATTAAAGATTAGTGCATTGGTTTACATCACACCTTTGTCTCAAGCACCTCCAACAACATTACTCTGTCTGGTAAGCATCATCTAGCTGCAATCTCCTCTGCAGCATTACTGGCTTACAGAAGTCCAAGTCACTTAGAGCAATTAACATTCACCCAAAAGCTACTAATCAATGTATCTTGGATATATGAAGACAGACATGTATTTCCAATTCTGTGTTTTAATGGTGATATGGCTTGAGACAAGAAGTCTGCTTATAGTTTCTGAATGGCAACAGCTTGTTTGAATTTAAGCACAGTAGCATCCATGACTGTGGCTAAGGATGAGTTTTGGTTAGAAAACAGAACTGCTTGGCCTCAGTCACTGAGTGTTGCTGAAACAAGAAATCTCTTAGCAGTGCTTCAATCAGCTTCTACTAGACAGACATACCTCCACAATCTTCTCCCTGTTTTTAGTTGGATTCATAGGAGGTTCTGTGAGTAGTATTTTACAATTTTTTGTGTCAATATTAAGTTTTTCTGGTCCAAATGTGTAATCCCAAAGGTGCTTCATATCATCCCAGTTTCGAACGATGCCATTCTCCATTGGGTAATTCACTTCCAGCATTGATCGTAACTCACTTGCTTCATCACCAACCATGAGATCCTGTGAAGTTTTAACACAGAAACATGTCAGTGCTCGTACAGGTTTTTAAACACCAAACTCCTCAAGAATGACAGTGAACTGCTTCAGCCTGAGTCCAGCTGTGTTCTTAAACAATGCCCACATTTTTGAACCATTTTCAGGTACTTAGGAGAGAAGTAGAATATATTTCACATAGTACTTAAATTTGGCTGTTACCCATCCCACACCTTAATTCAATTTTTCAATTAACCTTAAACAAACCAATAATCCCTGTTAGAGCTAAAGACCTTTGTAAGCACAGATATTTCTTCACTGACACCTTCAAAATTATTTTATCGAATACTAGTTTCTAAGAGCTGAGATGCAAAGTAGCACATAAGGGTAGTAGGTGGTATTGGCAGAGTATTTTTCCATGCATGTTGCAAATTTCTGTGCACAATACCAAAAAAGGAATAATGAGTGGTGAATAAGCATACTGAACAGTAGCAAAAGCAAATAAGAGATTATAAGTTCCACATCAGACATTGAAAGAAACAATGGTTTACATATTGCCGTGTCAGTAGGGTATGAAGAGACACATCTAAATATATAACCTCATCTGCTCCTTACCAAAAGTCCCAGGCCAAAAACCCCAGTAACGCATTCTTGCACAAACACAACCAACTAATGCAGTTTGTATAGTCATTTCACACCGATTAAGCAATCTGTTTATTAAAGTTAGTTATGCAAACATTGCACATTCAAATTAGTAGCATCACATCTACTCCTTTCCCACATATTTCCCAGAGGAAGGATGTACAGTAACATCTTATCTTTGCTCCCTGTTATATCCCATACTTTTCTAAAGAGGCCTGAACCAGCTCACTTGTGCTTAGCCCACAAGAACACATTTCCAGGTACCAACAGTGCTGTGTCCATACTAATACTAATTGCAGTTGCTGTGGCACAGCAAACCTGGAAGTGGGGGTTACTCAACCGACTACCCAGTGCCAGTGAAAAAAAGATGCACAAGGAGAAGTCTGTATCCTGTTTATAATGCCTTTTTTAGAAGTACCCTAAACAGTTACTGCTATCTATATAAAAAGGAAGTTAATTACAAATAGTTTAAAACAAACCATTCCTCTTTCATGCCCTCTCACTGACAAGGTGTTTTGTTTTCCCCTGCACAGTAGATCACACTTCAGCACTAGGCTGTACGGAAGACAAAAGTCAAGACTCCAATATTTCAAACCAAATGTACTCTAGTGAAACCATACTATGAGGACTCCACCATGCAGTCACATTACTCATGAGAACTTGAGACGACAGAAACTCCACCAGTTAGAAGGATGAGAAGCCTTTTTTGTGCACTGTTCTTGGAGGGCCTATGCTGCTGAACAGGACATGGCCCAGGAAGTGCTGCTGCTCAAAGGCGCAATGTGAAAGTCACACAGAACTTTCACATCCTTTTAAAAACAAAGCTAAAGGGCAGAACAATTGTTCTCTCTTGAGAACATCAACGCTAGCACACTAACAAATACACACACTTGGCAGGTGAAGAGGAAGAAGGACAGCACAACTGCATTTGAGGAGAGGAACCAGTACTGTGACACCCAATGTCTCCACTGCTTCGGTACTCAGTAATGTTTGCCTAACTGAAACCTGGAAGCTTTTTCAAACTCTGCTTGTAACGTTAAATAGAGCAATTTCTACTGTTAGAGATGCTGAGTTTGTGTTGATCTTTCAGTGTTATTCTTGCATCTTGCAAAACTATAGGTTATGTAGCATTTAGAAGCAATACATAAAATATTCTCATGAATTAGGTGCCAGTAAACCAAAACAATGAACAATGTCCAAAATAAGTATGTATTCAAATGTAAAATGTAAGACAAGACGAAACAATGAACAGCATTTCAAAAATAGCATAACAGCTACTAAATGGCAAACAAAAAGCACGGGGGCACCTCACTTACCATCATTTTGTTATTCTACTTCAACAGGTCAAGAAAGGTGAAGAAAAGGTAGAAGCAAGAAAGTCAGAAAAAGCCTAAATGAAATTCTCAAATTATTTTAAGTATACAGTAGAATTAGGCTGAAAAGAGATGCATGTACAGCAGGAAATTATCCGAGTTAGTTTAGTTAGGGCCAAACTAACATTCTCAGGGTATCAGATTAAATTGCCTCTTTAAAGGAAACCACTGCTACATGTCAGTGGCATGTCATGTTTATACATCCTAGGTTGCAAACAAGATCAGTATATCTGTCTCTCTCTCTCATAAATAAGATTCTGTGTATAAACATTCTGTAACAGTGGGAGTTTTACCCTGGGCAAGGTGTTTAACTGAACTAGAGAAGCCTCTGCACAAGGCAGTTGACCATAACTAGCTCTGACAAATGCTGAATTTAGATTTTGTTTTAAAAACTCTGCTTAAAATATCCAAGCACTGAAAACTACTCAGCAGTACTGACTTACTAGTACCCCCAAACCTGCTGCAAAGACTGACTTACTAAGTCAGTAAAAGCTAAGAGCAGCATCTATGTTTCTGGTTTTAGAGTTTTAAGGTTGCAATTTTAAGCAAAATAATCCCAGCAATAAGTGCACTCTTGTGTTTATGTCCTGAACTGGGGACTTTGAGTAGGAGGAAAAACTAAATCCCTGCTGCTAGCCAAAATGAGAAACGATAAAGAAAATATGGGCAAAGCTTGGAATTGGTAACTCGATGGATAATAGCCACTATTTTGATCAGCTTCCAGGCTCTTTGTACAGAGTTTGTGAATCTCACAGGAATGACAGCTTTTCTGAATAGTTTTGAAAAGTTAAACTGATAATCTTCTTGCCAACTTCCTTTGCTCAGTTTTAAACTTATCCCAGAAGAACTCACAGTGAATGCCTAGTATTAAATTTTGGCATAAAAACTCGTCTGCTAAAATACATTTTTTTAGGAAATCTGCAAGAATCTCACAAAGAAAAACAGCACTCACACTTAACAAGTCTTCCTACTGTCTTATCCTACTGGGATACCCAAAGTATCTGTGGCAGGGATTTCTTCTCTTGATACACTGCTTCCTTCAGGAAGGGTGACAAGCTGTTATAGGCAGACGCTCTAAAACTTCTAGGAAGAATCTAGAGACAGTTTATACTCTCTAAAATGCACCTACATGATCCATGCTCAGGCAGACCACCAACAATGCATGTGAAATTACTGTTCATGGGTTCTTTTGCACTGATCTCATTGCAATTCTCACTTCTGCCTCCTATCATTCTAATTCAACACTGTTATCTGCAACGATATTAAACTAAGTTATCGGATAATCAGAGGATACCCAAACTGGCAGCACAGGCTGTATCAGATCAGCTGGAAACAAAACATGACTTCAGCAATGAGATTTCATGCAAAGGATTTTCTTTTGACTCAGTAAAATCACTGCATAACTTTCATAAAACTTTACCAGGATTTCCTTTAAGCAGATACCCAAAGAAACACCTCTCCCCAAGTCTTGCAAGAGAAAGGAAGAGGTTTTCCCTCTCTTTACAAAAAAAACCTCTCTACTGTGAAAGTCCCCCATCCTTTAAACACAGTTGTCCTAGTTGACACAAGGTAAGCAGTATTGCAGTATTAACAACACAAAAAAACCCAAAAAGAGGTCTGATGTCTTTCAGCCTCTTGCCTTCCTTGTATGACCTTCTGCTGATAAAAACTACTGTTTTACAGGCAGCAGCAGAAATCGGGTAACTCAAGCTCTCCTTGCCCACTACAGGGTTCTGAAAATAAGGAACCAGACTGAGCTGAATTTTTTCCTCTTCCTAAGCTGCTGCTCAGAAGCAATAAGGAAAACAAAAGAAAAGCATCTATATGTGTCATTCTACTTGATCTTCACTGGCCTAATATGGACTTCTACAGTTTTGCATCACCTCCTGCTTCTCCCTCACACTCAAACTGAAGCTTGCACAATTATCTAGTAAGGCAGTCAAAAGTTTACCTGACAAAGAAATCTCTCTTTTTCAGCTGGATCAGCTCACTAGAGTGACTCACCACATGCCTGCTCAAGCAGTATGACCAGCACAAGGTGAGGAACTGTGTGAAGCAAGAAGGGAGGATATGACCACAGCAGGGCCAAGACATTTACTGAAGCTTGTGCTGCAGAAGCAACTAATAACATTTGAAGCATTACTCTGTAATTGCAACATATGTGAGAAATTACAGCTCCCTGAACTTCAGAAAAAGATTCCCAAACAATGGTTCTCCCCCCATGTCTTGGAATAATGTCCCAAGTCAAAGCAGCCTGAACAGAGCCTCTCCATCTCTAACTGGTATGGAGAACCTACATCCATCAACAGCAAAAAGAAAACAAAAACAAGAGAAACAATGAAATGCAAACACAGCCAAGGTTAAACATCTCATACAAGATCACAGATGATCAACTGTGAGTAGAAAGCAAACAGTATAGAAAGACCTGGAAGCTCCAGCAGTTCTTCAGCATTGTCTCAGAATCTCACGGCCACTTCTGACCGATTTCTGCCTTCTAATCTTGACATCATTTACATATTGGCATTTGAAGTCCCTTTTTGCCCAGAACCACTTGTGCCCTACCTGCTGCCTCCTCAGGTGTACTATCTGAAGGCCTCCAGTGCTTTAGATTACCCTCTTCATAACCTTGTAGTTTGTGACAGGCTAAAATCCAATACAGAAATGAATCAAGAGATACTGAAACAGCATAAAGGGTAGTTAAGGAAAAAGCATTTCCAAACATTACACAAGTCAAAAGCTGTCCTGAATATTTTATCTGTCAGAAAGGACTAATAATTTAAAAAATTTACCTTGATTTCAATGTTTCCCACTTTAGCAGTTGATCTTATAATGGGTCTTCCAACCAGGGCTGGAAAAATGTGCTCTGGAAAATTTGAGCCTGCATAGCCACATTTCACAAACTGTAAAGGAAGAAATAATGTCATTAGAATATGCATTACTTTTGTTTACCAACAGAAACCTGGTTTGGGGTAAAAAATTACAAGTCCAAATTTAAGAGCATGTGTGCCAGTGGAAACCAATTGAATTTATACTTTCAAATCAATTTTATACATTTCAGATGATGCATATGTCTTTAAAACTGAATTATTTTCCAGAATATTTCCTGAATCAGACTGTCAGATTTTTGAGAAACAGTCATGACTAAGTACATTCTCAGAGTCCAATGTCTGAATTTGGATTTCCTGCTACTATATAAAAAAGTCCTCCAGCAACCTGAAATCCTTAATTTTGTAATGAGTACCCAATGAGACCTAATTAAATCACCTCTCCAATTAGAGCACACAGTGGCATAATGAATTCCACACCAGAAAAAAAAAACCAAAATCTTGTGAATTCACGTTTTATGCTTATATAGAAGTGCTTAACTGTGAACTAGCAGATGTTCTATGCAACTCAGATGGATTTCTCTTAGTTTTACAATTTCCAGGGGTTTTTTTAAGGATATAAAGGCACGAGTTGGCAGTATGCACTTATAAAACCAACAGCACAACCAGAACCTCAGATGATGGTAGTTCACACCAAACTGGATGCTCTGAGAGCCTGTTAACCAAATATATACAACGGGAAGCTTTGTATCACTGAGTCCCAAGACAGTATATACACTAAGAAAACAAAGACAATTTACTTACTGAAGATTAAAAAAAACACCACCACTAGAGGAAGCTCAGTTGTAAAACATGAGCTTTAAATGCACCAACAAGAAGATACAATTTTAGCTGATGGGGATCAGCAAATTATGCTCTCCAGCTATCCTATTCTGACGCTCATGTATCGTATCATGTTCTGCCTGCAGCTCACACAGAGCAGGCTTCTCTTTTTTTTTTTTTTTTACGCATGCTTTGCATACTGCCTTGTATTAACGTGCCAGAACAAAAACATTTTCCTCTGCAAAATTACTCAACCACTGAGGTGTAGCAGCAGTAACCCAGCAGCACAGGATCCCCCAGGCTGGAGGGAACCTCAGGAGCTGTCTCAGCCAACCTTGGGCTTGAATCTGTCACCACTGAACTCAGACCAGGCTGC
>NW_008662621.1:0-20449 GCF_000695815.1 Acanthisitta chloris
CTTTACCATAGCCGAAGTTTTCTCTCCGATAATGAAGCATCACTTTGCTGCCAGAATTTTGTCAATGTGAGGAAATTTTATTCAGGGTGGGACCCTGATAGCACTCCTCTGGAGTCTCAGGCAGAGGCTGCTCTGCTTCCCTGTACTGTGCCCTCTCAAGAAGTTCAGGTAATTCATTTATTGATTTGACCATGATGTTCTTTACACGGAGAAACTGAGGCAGAAAAAGAGACAATGATTTGCACAGCCATACAGAAAGCTACTGAGAAAATCAGGAATAGACTGTATTTTTCTTGATTATTTCCCTGAGGGACCTGGTCCAACTCCTTGCCTGGGGAGCAGTAGGGAATCGCTTTGAAACATTTTTTATATTTCCTGCTTCTATATATTCCAAGTTATAGTGGCAGAGCTATTACTAGCAGATGCTGTGTGGTTGGGTGTGATTGTCTTGTCCTATTTCTTTTCCTCTTTACCACCTTATTCTCTGTCTACTCATCACCCCTTGCTGAAAAAAAGCTGACTTAACAGAACAATGGCATGTCAGAGCAGAAATTTATCTTCAGCCATATTTCCTCTCCTATAGTGTCATAGTCAGGACTATGAATTAAAAAAATCTCCTTACTATTGTATTGGCTTGTATTTCCTCTCCTATAGTGTCATAGTCCAGGACTATGAATTAAAAAATCTCCTTACTATTGTATTGGCTTTTAAAAATGCTTCATTGTTTTTAATTTGCTCAGTCATACATATTGGGTCGTCTTGACATCCTGCAATGTTCCTGTTTGCTGTGCAGGGCTGCCTTTCTTCTTCCAGTGTTCCAAATTCATTCCTTAAAAATTGCATCTCCAGCCCAGCAAAGCACATAGGTATGTACTTTAGCATTACAGATTTGAACAGATGTGATTAAGCATGCTTCAAGTGCTTTCTCTATGCACCTTTATTCCTAAGTTGAACAAGCACCTTTCTTCATGAGAAAGCCAACAGAGCAGTAACACAGATGCATGCCCACTGCTTCATTCTCAACATAGGGATTCCCATTCTCTCTGGATGGGAATTTTGTGAATCCCAGGGACCAAGGCCCTACCGATGAAATACTAGATTATAATAATTGAAAAAAGAATGGGAAGGCACTTTATGAGATCATCTAGTGTCTTCTTTGTCTACAAGGCAGGATCAGCTCTACCTTTTTCTTGTCTGACATGTTCATCTAGCCTTGAAATGTGAGCCATAGTAGAAAAACAGCAATTATTTTCTGATGTTGAAAACATGTCTAATCTAGATCTCCCTCAGCCATGACTACTTCATCTGTTCACCGTGCATAGAGAGAATAGATTTTGCCTTTCGTTTCTGCCTTTTGCAAACTTAGAAATCGTTACTTCATCTGCTCTGCCTTCTCCTCGGCAGAACTTGTTTCAGTTCTTGAGGAGCTTGTGCTTAGCCCAACTGTAATGCTCTTAGAGGCAGTTTTCACATTTTTAAGAAAGACACCTTAGCACCTGCTTCAGGAGACAGTAGGGTGAGGTTTTTTTCCTAGTATCTCCTTAGCTCTAGAAACAACTCCTTCCTTTCATGTATATTTGTTACCCTTCAGCTGTGGTTTTTTTTCCTATAGCAGAGAAAAAGTGAAGCAAGAGCACCTTGCTATGAATTGCAATACTGTGAGATAGTCACTGTAAGTTTTTTATAGGTCATTTATTCCTTTCTTTAATTATACAGGACTCGTTCCAGCCACCCTCATGCTGAGTAGCACCTCATTCAGTCAGCATCCCCTCAGTAATCAAAATGTCTGCAGGGGAGGAAATATTCTGTGCCAGGTAAGGAAACTTTTGCTTCCCACTTCAGGCTGCTCTTTTCTCTCAGCTCTATCAAAAGTTATGCTTAGGCCAGTAATGAAATACTGATTGCACAAAGACATCTGTGAAGTACACAACCATACCGTCTGCAGTGCACTAGAGAATGGTCCTTTGTTTGCTTGGGACACCAAACCCATTGCAAAAAGCAGTATTTGCAGCTAATCACCACAGTGATTTGAATTTGCATCTAGACATTGTGCTAATAGAGGCAGCTGGAAAAAAAAAAAGAAAAAAAGTCAGCACAAATAAACAGAGCCATAAGTACTGTCAGTTTTAGCATCAGGAGCTGCTGGAAGTAATGCTGATGCCAACCCAAGAAACCTTTTTAATGTGAAATGATATATATGAGGCCAAAAGAGGAACACATTTTGTCTTGTTTGCTTAGACTCCAGAATGTATCTCTGAGTCTCTGGTTGTAATGATTGCTTAGGCAAGTCAAACACTGTATATCACCTGCTGAGCATCTGATTCATTGACTGAGTGGATTGAAGCCAATTTAACCAGCTGGAATCAGTAATATTGACTTCAATGGTATGATACTGATCTATATCATGCAGA
Organism: Acanthisitta chloris; assembly: GCF_000695815.1. Classification (NCBI taxonomy): domain Eukaryota; kingdom Metazoa; phylum Chordata; class Aves; order Passeriformes; family Acanthisittidae; genus Acanthisitta; species Acanthisitta chloris. The sequence continues at coordinate 2,412 of NW_008662621.1, forward strand.
GAGTTTAGCCCAGAGACAAAGGAAGGAAGTGCTTCCCTTGGGTGACATCTTTTCTGCAAGCCAAGGCGGACAACATCTGTCTTGCACAACCTGGTTGTCCTAGAAGTGGTGTGTATTGCTTATGTGGTAGAACAAGGTTTCGTCATACTGAGGATCTTTAGGACAGAGGGTGGCAATCAGGGACAACAGACATTTTTGTGGTTCTATCCCTCTACTTCACAGCTGGCATCTTACAGCGATTCTGGGACCAATTCTCAGAGTGTACTGACTCTTTTTGTGCAGATTTCTGCGGGGACATTTGCTGCTGTGTAGCATTACTCTGGGAGAAAGGGAGAAGGCTTAACTTGACTCTTGTTTTCCCTTCCAGTTTGCTAAGGAGGAGACAGACCAGGCATAGCACATCCCATGCTCTGCAGAGAGGCCCAGCAGAGCCAAGAAGTACGACACATAAACAGCAGCAGAGGACAGGCAAGGCAAGACCTTGCTCTGCAAGTGCTTGACAGCCCAGGTGCTCAGTCTGTAAGCATTAGAGTTACGATACTACAGTGCTCGTCTCTATTTTCTAGCTAAGTGACTTCATTTCACTAAATCTCTCCAGCTTTCCCTATCTCCATAACCAAGAAACCAGAGGGACAAAAGGCTAAGCAGAATTTATTATTGCTCTTTATTATTATCACATCTTTTGTCTTCTTTTTTTTTTTTTGATTCATGAACCTCTATTCAATTAATTCATCAGAAGCCTGAAAAAGCTAATTGTGGTTTCATGTATTTCTATAGGCACAGGCTCATTCCTATACCAGCTGTCAATAATACCTGATCCATGCAAAGGGAACTGGGTTTGTGGCAGCCTGCTGCCCAGTCTAATTAACATTGTGACTCCAGTACACCCTGAGTAGGAATGGAGTTTGGGTTTTGCATAATTGTAAGGCATGGGGTGGGCATGATTAGAAACAGGGATCTCAGCTCCAGTGTCTCCTAAGCTGAAATCTGAAATGTTGGGCCTCCATTCCCGGGGGCCCTGATATAGGGAGGCAATGCAAGAGGCTGACTTTTTGCACAGAAGAGGGCCCAGGAAAATCTGCAGTGCACTGCCCAGCCCTAGCAACTGTTTGAAGAGGCAGAAGGGGCTTAAAAACTCAGGATCATATTGGGTCCCTCTTTGGTTTTCTTTGATCATCCTAATGCTGTTGTTCCCCCTGGGTCAGACAGTGCCCACTGCACAGCACTCTTTCACATGCTGAGCTTCAAGGGTAGCATCAGGGCTTTGTTGGCTTGTGGAAGTCATGTTTGCTGGGTAAGTCCATGGGGCCAGGACCATGTTCATTGTCACCTCATCACCTCCTCCAGGCAGGAAATTTTTCCTTTGGGAAAGATGCTTTTTTTCAGGCCTGGCTGAGATTTTAGGTTTTCCAAAGCGGGTTTCAGCCAAGCACGGCTGCTTTTATTTTTGTTGTTCCTAGCATTATAAGCACACAGCTAATTTTCAAAGATAATGACGTGGAAAAACATAGCATTATTAGCACACAGCTCGTTTTCAAAGATAATGACGTGGAAAAACAATAGCATCCTGCCAAACTCCTTTGGTATACCATTTACAGGTTGTGCTATTTTATCAGTGTCCTACAATGCACACAGAATGGTTTGTAAACTTTGTCTTTTGAGCTACAAAAGGAATGAAAATATTGAAATAAATCCCTTCCTGCCCTGTCAAACAGACTAGCACACAGCTCGTTTTCAAAGATAATGACGTGGAAAAACAATAGCATCCTGCCAAACTCCTTTGGTATACCATTTACAGGTTGTGCTATTTTATCAGTGTCCTACAATGCACACAGAATGGTTTGTAAACTTTGTCTTTTGAGCTACAAAAGGAATGAAAATATTGAAATAAATCCCTTCCTGCCCTGTCAAACAGACCTACCTTCTTCTGGTACTTTTCCTTTTCTATCATTGTGCTGAATTGTAGGGATCTTGTTTAGCATTTAAAAAGCTACTGCTGCACTCTATTATCAAAGACGTATTTGTTAAAACATGCATATGAAAGGATTTGTAATTGAAGTACAGCTTTGATATATTTAATAGGATGTAAAACTGCCATCCCTTTTTAATAGGAGATGCTTTATGCGCATTAGAAGTAATATAATAATGCCTCTTCAGTGAGCTCTACCCATTAGCAGGCTGTTTTCTCCCTTTCTTCTAGTTAATCTTAAAACTTTAATGTAATCTAAACATGTTAACACCTTTTTTTCTTTCCATTCTGTACTTGGAAGTGCTTTGAACTGAACTTTGTTTCAAATAAGGGATAGTGGCAAGCATGGCATCAATATACAGTGCCTTGGTGCCACCTGACAGATGGTTCATAAACCAGCACATCTCCTTGCCCTGGAAATATTAACAGTAATGGGAGTGTGACTCTATGCGCGAGTGAGCGAGCATGCATGAGAATAACCTTGTGAAGAATGAACAGCTATAATGGCATTCTTTTCTATATTCCCATGTCTCAAATGTAATCAAATACCAGAGCAGCAGAAATAGAAAATGACAATCAAAACAAAAATAGTAATAGCTTTAATAGCTATTTCTGTGTTTCAGTCTTGCAGTGTTTTACAAGGAAGCATTGATACAATTCAGGAAATAAGGATGTAAGCTGGTATTAACAAAGTATGCCAAATATGATTGGTCTGTTGGGGTACTTGTGGTTTGGTGTCTCATCTTAGCAGGGCTGTTCTCTATTCCTTTCAGAACTTAGGATCATGGACTAGTTTGCAAGCTGTCTAATCAGAATTATTTACTCTGGAAATTCCTGGATGTGGCTCTGAACCTTATCAGAGGAACCCAGGTAACCAGTTACTTCTCCTGATTTCTAGTCTAGTGCTTCACCAGCATCCAGCAGTACATATTAATATGGTTGTAGTAAGAATGTGCTTCATTAAAAAACTGAGACCACCAAAAAGTAAGTATCTCCCCACTGCTTCAGAGGCACTACTGTATTTGGCAAGTTCAATTTTCCATTGCAACTGTGCAAATAGACTTACTGCTTTTCCTGAGAATATCTTTTGATTCATTCAGTCATGTGCCTTTTCAAAATGAAGATGCTGTAGTGATTTACAGCAGCTAGACATCTGTGAGCCATGGATGTAGTCCTTTGCAGAATAACTTTTCCAGTTGCTTCCCACTGCATGTATTCACCCTGTTTTAGTGGCAAAGGCTGAGTACTGGCCTGGTGCACATGTGAGGTGGCATGTTGTAAAGTCCGTGTTTTGATGACTGTAGGGATGCTGCTGTTATCTGGGTCTGTTTGTAGGAGGGAGTTGCAAATCTGTGACTTCTTTTTCCCAATGAATTTCTGGAAGAATGACTGTTCCTTTAGGCTGCCAGAGTAACTGGAATGGTATAAGGGGCCTGTCATCCCTCAAGTGATTCAGCCTGAGCTTTCTTTGTAAGAGTTGCCAAATTCCCAGCTTGGGACCACTGTTTCGCAATGCTGCAGCTTCTGTTGCCTCTGCTGCTTTTCTTCAGCAGTGTTTATAACCTGGATCTTCTGGCCCACACTGGAGCCCACAAATAGCCATGTCAGCAAAGAGATACATCTATTCAAACAATACAGGTATCTGAAAGACCTGTAAAGCTGTGTACTTAAATATTTGAATGTCAGAATGTATTCTACTAGTATAACTCATGAATGACAGACAGAAAACTCCATTTCATATAGAGAAAAACAATGCATTCTCTTTGTAAAAGGAGCTGGTGCAATTCATTCAATTTGCATTTGGATATTGCTATTCTTCAAGTAAGTGGTGTGGGTTTGGGTGAATACTGCAAGAATCACACAAGGCAGTTACAGTGTTTTCTAAAACTGGCTCTCTTTTGCAGATGTAAATTCAGGTCCCATCTCTGCCAATACACGAATTCTGAAAAAAACAGGTGTATTCATTAAGTGCCTGGCATATGAAAAAAACACTGCCTTTTTTTTCTGATGAAGCTGGTCTGCAATTTGGGCTGGTATAAGGTAGGTTTAAATACAAATTAAATTTTAAAAAAGGGCAAGCCACAATTCAGGGATATTGTCACTGTTTTCAGTATCAGCGCAAAACTGCAGTAGGCGCAGTTTAAGTGCCAAGTCAGTTGATTGTCATAAATTCCTCGGGTTTAATTAAGTTAATTCTGGTGAAGTACTGACATTAGGTTAGGTGGATGAAACATTAAAAAAACCCTGAGAAAACAAACCCCCAAACCAGAATGGGATTTAGAACAAGTCGATGAAAGAAAAGAAAGCTAGTACTATAGCCAATGCGTCACAAAAATTCTAGTCTGTTTTTTTTCCTAATTAAAAGAAGGAAAAGCAAGCCATGCTGACAGGAGAGGTCCAGTGAAGTCTTGGACAAAGCTCAGTGCCCTGCAGTGTGAACTCTGTGTGAGATGTGAGTTCATCCCAGACCTAGCCAGACTCTGCTGGAGAAAATTAAAAGTTATTTACCCATTACAGTCAGCTTCTGGATTATGCCTTTTCTGAACAAATTAGCTCTTACCTTTCTCTTGCCGGACAAAGCCATTGACCTGGAGCATATCACTAAACAGAAAATTAATTATGGTTGTCTGCTGGATGTAGAATGGTTGTCACTGGGACTATATCCAGTACTCCTCATAGATCTCCAGGACACCAGACATAGGTAAATGATGTGGTTCTATTTTTTAGTCATATTTGGTTCTATATTCAGGAGACTAGATTTTCAAAGCAGCCATGCCCACAAGGGTAAACCTGGTTTTGGTCAAGGATATTAAGTGTAAGTCACTACAGGTGACCCCAACACTTGTTTGTTTAACTCTCAGTATATTTGAAGTTGTTCAGCCTTTTGTAAGAGTTGGGATAAATACTCCACAGAAATTTAATTCCAGCTCAAATGTTTAGTTTTTCTATCCTCTTCTAATTACATAGTGTGTGAAGAAACTGGGCAGAATTAAGTATAAATATACATTCTAATAATAACATCTTCTCTATGGGTAGAGGTCATGAAAGACTGAAAGCAATACTGCATTATTTCAATATGCTTTAGTGGTTTATTTCAGAAAAAAAAACACAAATGGGATTTACTTAAGAAAGGAGTCGTTACAAAAACCAGTTGAAACAAAGCACTCACAAATGTGTGTATGAACTACAATGGATCAATAACAGACTGACTTGATTTAAAATAGGAACAAACCCTCTCTTTTAAGCAACTGCCTGTTGCCTCGTCCACTACATGACGTGGAGTCTATCTATACAGTCTATCTATACAGTCTATCTACTGTACTTTCTTTAGGGTCTGGGCTTTCTTATTAAAGAGAATACATTCACAGAGCAAGTCATGTTTTAAATGTGTGCCAGAGAACAACTAAATGCTACCTATTGGCCAAATAAATAAAACACCTCTCAGTCTGGAAAAAACCCCCAGCCAGACTCAGTTTACCTGAAAAGGCATTTATAGAAGCAGAAAACGCATGTGTAGCCTTGTCTGAGACACATTCCCTCCAGCTACTCTAAATATTCCAGAAACACAACAGGAAATGTGCAGTTCAATACTGATAACTTTTGTTCATAGGAACAATGAAAGCTGCATTTGAAGGCACTACCTTTGTGAGAAGGAAGGGGAAGATACAGATTCAAAGTCAGTTCTCTGCTGAAACACAGTATGGAGCTCACCTGAAGAACCTGTGAGTATTAGTTACACCCACAGAGCAGAGATATGGTATTTCCAAAATTAGTGCTTCCCTTCATGCAGAAATAGTCTTCTGGGAATTAATTTCTTCCCTCTCCCTCTGGAACGTGCAACAAATATTTTAACCTTGTAACACCTTTCTGTCTTTCCTAAGCCTCACTGAAAATAAACCTAGAAGTCCTAGCCCTCATGTGTGAGGCTGAGGAGGTAGTGGTTACACAGTCTGCTTCCACAAGGCTGACTGATGCACAGCCTTGGACATGCAGGAACAGAGTGGTAAGTCTTGCCTGAGAAGTAATACAGGTTCTAACTGCCCCTCTTGTGTAAGGTATTAATTACATATCTATTTTTTCTAAGAATAAAAGTTTATTACCTCTTTCCACAAACCTGTGCCTATTAACAGGAACAATTGCTGTGGCAGCCATGTGAAGATTTCTAGATGCCTCAAAAGCAGAAGGATACAAGAGAGGATGAATGAAGGTATGTGATGAAATAGCACAGGTTAATTATGGCAAAGCAGCTATCCAGCACTGTTGAGGCAGGGACAGCTTCTTAAAGGCCTTTAAAGTCTCTAAGACATTGTCTTTAAGAGCAGCAGTGGGCGTCAGGGTAAGCTCTGCCCTGCTTGACTTCCTCTGGCTGGGACTGCCCAACCACCCCCATCAGAGCAGCTCAGACCTACTCACTCACATAGACAAAGTCAATTGCATGGGGCCAAAAAATACACAGGGCTTTTTTGTCCTCATGCAATGCACAGCCTACACAGTGAGCAGTTCTGGGCTGCTCTGATTGCTTGGGCCTGTCCAGTGCCCTCTGAAGGAGACAATCAGGACAGGGTCTGCCCCAGAGCCCTCTGCTGTTCTAAAAGACAATGTCTTAGAGACTTTAAGGCTCACTTAGGCACTAAAGCTTTGCTGATTGGTACAAGTACCTTGGTGTTGGAGCAAAGATCATGAGCAGTTGCTGGCCCCTGAAAGTAACTCTTTTAGCTATTTTCAGGCTGATCCTGGCTAGGTGACAGAAATTCAGTTTCTCTCCTAGGCAGTGGAGAGAAAGTGTCTCTTCTTTGGTGCAGCATACCTTACAAATAAAATAAACCACACATGATCACTTTGCAAACCTGTCCATTGGTGTGGAAACTTGCCTCCTCTGTATGCCAGTACAGAGGCAAGACAACAGGTTGGGTTGGATTTTGGGAAAAAGTCAGTTGCTGTTCATATGCACAATGGAAATGGAGGTTCCTTGGAAACCTGGACATTTATCTGTGTCACTAAACAGAAGCTGTGGGTCACTTATAGGAAATGGGGTGCTGGGGGTAGTGCCTGGAGAGTAATAATGAGAGCCAGGTAATGGCATCCAGTCAATTACAGTCTTAAGTTGGCATTGTCTAAAATGGAAAAACCAACAGTCTAAAAGGCTATAACACTGATTCTGTAGGACATTAAACTATTACTTTATGCCGATGATATCCTACTGTTAATTAAGGACTCACATGCTTCCCCTCCTGCTTGTAATGAATATTGCTCTCTGAGTACAAAGTTATCATTGCACAAAATTAATAACTCTGAGACTGCAGCTATGCAACTTTCTGGAGTTTGCCCTTCAGCCCTGCTCACCTCATGGAATCTTAAGTGGGCACCCAAAAATATAACACAAATACTTAGGGGCTGATATTAACAAAGCCTCAGACACTGTAATTAAAATCATTTAAATCCAATTATCAAGCAGGCAGGAAAAGATTTGGAGGGGTAGCCAGAGTTAAATAAAAGCAAATGTGTGTGATTCAGTAGGCCACATACTACCCTCAGCTGCCATCCCATCAGGCTGTTAAAGTAGAAATGAGGACGTTGTTTAAGTCAGCACCCTTGGAGTTACTGTCAAAAATGTTCTCATGACAGTATTTCCCACTGTCAGCAACAGTTGTGTATGCATTGATCTTACTTTGAGCATAAATTTACGTAACTAACTATAAATACAATGAGAAATTCTAACAATGACTAATACTTATATTCTCAGCCTACACCTAAAAATAATTAAAAAAAAGACATACAGTTAGGAATACTTCACCAACTACTGAAACCCAGCTGGTTTTCTAACTGGTACATAGGTGGATCATACAAGTACCATATTCAGCACTATAGAATGTGACAAAGCCTAATCTGTACTGCCCATTTACCCACAGCCCAGGCTTCTGATGCTACAAAACAGCATGCTTCCTTATAAATCACTGTAAAACTTACTGAATAGCTACAACAAATACAGTATATTTCAGGTGACAGAAATCTTGGGATGTGAGGATGGATTAAAGATGGCACATGAAGCATTCAGAAAATACTTATAGCTCTCAGGATGAGAAATGTTACTGTTCTCCCTAAATGTCACATACCTGGCCCGATTTTAAGCACCAAAATCATGCAGATTTTTATGGGGGTTTCTGTTCCTAAAAGGGATAATTTTGAATGAAAATGTCTGTATTTTAGATAGGATTGTCTTTTTTCCTTGCCTCATACTGTAAACTAATATCAATGTTAAGCAGAGATTGCATTTTGGTAGTGGCTTGAATGGAAATATCTTTCTGGAAAGTGCATGAAATCCTTTGTGATGAGAGGAATTATACAAATATAAATCAATTATTTTTTGGAGTGGCTTGAAAAATTAAATCACAGCAGACAGACTTATTCAAACACTTTTCTTAACAGTATGATTTTGGCCATTCAAAATGTTCTGTGGAATTAATTTTACCTCTGAAAAAAGGCACACAAGATCCATTCCCACAAATGTGCTGAGATATTTCAGTCTCTTGTGGGATTAGCTTAGGTGGGGCAAGATAGCAGAAAGGATCTTGCTGGGGAAGTAGTCAAAGCTGTTGTGGACAATAGCCACCTACCAAAACAGAAAACTGATATGTGCTAGAGAAAGCAGGGATACATATTTGTGATAAAATTGAGGGCTGCAAATAAAAAGTGTCAATGAAAGAACAGTCTGGAAAGCAACAGGAAATACTGAGAAGCCATTGCTGGTACAAGAACATGATCCATACTGCACATTAATGACTGTGAAGAGAGTATCATCCTGCTGTTAATCAGCCTTCATAACAGGTCTATAGCAAACACATGGAAGACAGCACTGTAAATACTTAACGAAACTTGCAGAAAATGTTCAGCATATGGGAATTCTTCTCCAAAACTTCAGCCTGAGGGGTGTCCTTTTCTCCTTCACAGGTACTCACATTCCCTGAGTTATATTCTTAGCAAATTTGTGCATGGGAAATTGCCAGCTTTTTGCACATGCATTGAAGCTGCACTGACTGTGTGCCCAGAGTTAAATTCACAAGAAAATCTAAATTGACAGAGGCACCTACAATAATCAAAGATCTCATTAAGATGTTAGCATTGCTTAAAGACTATGGGACAACTTAAAGACCCTCAAGGACATACCCTCAAGGACATTGTAGTCCCTCTTTTGGATCCATGTTTGGTTGTAATAAATACAAGGTCCTCTCATAGATCACTGATTAAAGTAACAGACAAAAGAAATGGGAATGAATAGAGGCAGCTTAGTGCTAGAGTTCCTTCAGAGCTGATTTGGGGTAAAATGATTCAGCTTATTGGTAAGAGGTCGTGCACAACAAGGTAACAAAGTCTGTGCTGGTTTGGGCTGGGGTAGAGTCAACTTTCTTCATAGTGGCTAGAACACAGGGTTGATAATGCAGAGGTGTTTTCGTTGTTACTGAGCAGATCTTACACAGAGCCAAGGCCTTTTCTGCTTTCCATACTGGCACTCTGGCAAGGAAATTGGAGGTGCATGAGAGGTTGGGAGGATACACAGCCAGGACAGGTGACCCAAACTGACCAAAGGGATATTCCATACCATATGGCATCATGCTCAGTATATAAAATGGGGGGAAGAAGGAGGAGGGGGGACATGTAGAGTGATTGCATTTGTCTTCCCAAGTAATCATGAGGCCCTGCTTTCCTGGAGATGGCTGAACACCTCCTGTCCATGGGAAGCAGTGAATTAATTTCTTGTTTTGCTTTGCTTGTCTGTTGAAAAAAAACCCAGCATGTTCCCCAGTACACCAACAATTACATGAGTGCAAAGCATAATTGTACAAATTCATACAGCACAATAGATCAAGGGCTATGAATGGAAGATGTCACAGCTAACCCAGAAAACCTCCAAGATGTGGATCACTAGAAGCTGCAAGGATAATGCTGTGCACTTACTCTCTTTGCCTTGTTGATGACTACTTGTGTGCTGGTCTGATCCAACACAGCTGCTGTCAGATGGGGTATTTAGGTTTGTTTACCCAAGACAAGCAGAAGTTCTTCTGCCATATATATTTAATACTACAGCTCTTGGAGCATTACAGTCTGTATTTAAGGTCATAACATAACCAGCTAAAAAGCAGGAAATTTACAAAGTGTTTCTTACACCAGTTAGATTGAAAAATGAAATTTAAAAGACAGATCTAACAGAAGATAGTAAGTTTTAGGGAACAGGAAGAGATGGAAACTTATTCTTAACACACAGTTTGAGGCTGAAGGCATATCATGAGTACAGCAGAGATGGAATGTTAATCCAGAGGTGAAAACAACCAGCCTACATAGGTGCTGTGCTGGATACTGACTGAAGATGCAGCCAGGAGAGAGCTGTTTGGAAGAAAGAAAAGCAGGACTGTGCATTCTGCATTTCTGCTCTGCTAAGGAAATGATGCACTGAAGTACTGGATAAACTGATAAAACTGAACTTAAATCAGGGACTACATTCTTATCTCAGATAAATCAGGTTGGCAGTAGCAAAGCCAGAGAATCAGCTATCTGACAGCTCTTCAGCAAAGTCAATACACTTTAACATTGACATACTTAAATTGCCTAGTGTTATGGAAATCAGTGTAGGTGTGTTAAGTTTTACCTATCCCAGTCAGTCAGCCTAGGTTTGTTGTCTTTCGACAAAAAAGCCCCAAACCACCATCCTGCAAACTGTCTCTAAATAGCCTCATCAGAAATTTGAGCTTTGTTTGTGTCTCTGGTTTTTTATGACATTGACGGGAACTAAAGTTACTGACGATCAGGCTGTAGTGTTTTATTTTAGAGCACAGAGCATAGTTCAGAGTGTGTATTTTAGAGTGTTTCCATCACTAGATTTGTGTACTGGAGGTCTCCTTGGTAGACACTACAGCATGAAGCTGTGGCCTTTCAGAGACACAAGAGGCCAATGGGCCTCTTGGCCCTATTAAGATACCTTCAACTTTTCTCACAGGTTTTGGAAGCTAAACTCTTGCTCTCTGGTTTATGCCCCATTGTCTGACTTGTTGACTTTAATTGCAAGTACTCTGGGGTCTTAGTCTGGGTCTCTAGGTACTGTCATACTACAAACGATATATAATAATAATTTCATATTTGATCAGCTGCCTTGTAATGGCTTTTTTTCTTCTGGGCTTTAAACTTTTTTATTTGATTGCATCCTTGCCCTAATTTCAAAGATAGAAAATAATAGATTTTCTAAAGAACAATCCCAAATGTCCTATCTACAGCTGATCTGCAATTCAATATAATGGTTCTTTCCTTTTTGATGATTTTTTTCCTTTCAGATTTGAATAATATCATTTGTGTGATGTTACTCAATTTCTCTGTTTTAATTTGAAATCCTATTTTTAATCAATTAGGAAAAAAATGACCTAATTAAGGAGTAATTTAGGCCAGCAACTTAAACATTGTTTTATAAAGTAGCTGCATTTAATTGGAAATGTGCTCAACTACTGCATGGCATTAGCAAGTAATTTGGAAGAAACAGCCAACGGGATCCCCTGACTGCTAGTTCAGAAATGATAGTGACAAAGCTGATGTCCAAAGCAGTCTGATGAACTTGGATTTCACTAATAGCTTTGCTCTGAGCCTAGAGGTCCAAGCAACTGCAGCCTCTGATTATGCTAAACACACAGCAAGTGACTGCTGGCTCCCAGGACTCAGCACTGAATAGTTCTGACATGACATGATGGGTATAAAGCTCAAGAACCAATGACACAGTGCAAGGATCCAACTTGCTCACTCACCATCACCAGTCAGTGGCAAAGGTAGTAATAGCCCTTGGCTGCCAGAGTGTCCCCATCCAGAGAACCAGACTGTCATTAGTCAATGCATGTGCTAATAAAAATTCCTAAAAAGCTCCATTACACCTTTTTCTTCCTGCATTTCCCCTTAGCTGGTAGAGATCCTAGAGCCAGAGTTGTCAGAACTTTGTCTAAAAATGCCTGCGTGCCACAAAAGGCAGAAGGCTGTTTGAAAAGCTCACTAGCATACTTTAGGAAAGAAATTCAGCTTAGATATCCAGAAGCTATGTTATATGTCACAGTTCTGCACTGGCTGCTATTAGCACCAGTACATCTCACTCTCTTGTAGCTGATCTTGTCTCTCCACTGTTGCTTTTCACCAGAGCAGCACCGCAGTGCAGATGGTTTTAGCACCAGAAAGAGGGATGCACATACATGTCTGACACTTTTGTGCTGTCTATGCTGTGTTTCATTCTCATTTATTATCAGTGCTTTTAGTATTGTGTACTTCCAGTAGTGCAGTGGAAGAAACAATTATAACCACTCTGGGCATCATCACACTTTTGAGGGGCCACTGGTTTACAGCTGATCACCCAAGGTTTCTTCACTGCAGAGTAGGTATTGCTGAACAAACTTATCAGCACATTATTTATTCATGCTGGCTCAGAGTTTTTCCTCAGATAACAGCTCTTGGGGAAATACTTACAAAGGCCTTCCATACTGACAGAGCCCTTGGCACATGTTACTGCTTCATGACTGGGAGCAACAGCATTTTATTCCATTCAAAACAAATGCCCAGAGAGTGCTTGCAGGCTCAGATCACTACAGTTTTACACTAATACTTTTTGTCATTAAATTTCATGTCAGGCCATTATTCATTGTTTGAATCTTTAGATTAAAAATCTGAGCTACAGAGGCAAGAGACATTGGTATCCAAGTGTCTGTAACTCCAAGGAAGCCCCAGGAATCCAAGAGCTGCTGGCCAAGGCCCCAGCAGGAACACTTGTGGGTTTGCAGTGCTACAGAGGGGACACTTGGTGGAGGGAACAGAAATTGGGCATTTGTCCAATTTAGTCCTAAGCTGCCAATGCCAGTCAGGGAACAGTCTCACTTTGCAAAGCAAAGCATAGAACAGCAGCCATGTAAAACTCACTGAATATGAGCTGTACAGCAAGGCTGGTGCTCTGCATATCATCTCTAAAATCAAGTGTGCCTGTATAAAAGGACTCACAGCTTTTGTAGTCAAATATTGAGTTCCCCAGGAGATCTATGTGAGGAGAGCATGCCTCCTGCACCTTCCTTTAAGTCAATAGTAGCAATACATTATCAGATTGCCTGTTTTCCCAGATACATTAAACCTAGTGTGACAAAGCTGAAAATGTTAGATGTTTGCAGCCTGACACAGAGTTGGCAAAATCCTCGGCCCTTCAAAAGTATCAACTTTGATTTTAAATCGTGTCATACTTCAGGAGAGAGGATATGCAGTCACCTAACCTGGTGGGCTCCTTCAGTGACAGCTTCATTTCAGCCTCCAGGCAGCATGAGCTGTGGAAATGGTGGTGCAGAATCCCAAACTTGCTGAGCTGTATTCACATATGAAACCTGCCACTATCAACAGGATCTCTAGATTTTCAAAGGAGTTTAGTGCAAGGCACATCTCTCCCTAATCCATCCATCTTATTTAAATGGACTAAACTGCTGCACCTTCTGGAGGTGTCAACCTTCCCCACCTTGGTTATTGAGGGGGAAGATTCTACTCCAGTGTGCACTCTGATATTTTAAATAACTAAAACTTGCTCATCCAAATTCCACCAAAAGAGCTTGTAGCAAACACAGGGCTTCTTTGAGGTGTAAAGTGCAAGTACAAGAAGCAAAACATAATATTTGTTTGCCTCATCCCAAACATAAGTGCATAAACCAATTTGACATACATGGTGTGCAAGTGTTTCATACCCCACTAACACTGCCAATAACAACCACCAACACGCTAAGACTTTGTAACACAGCTGAGCAGAAGTGTCTAAATCACATGGAAGTGCAAAGAAGGAAAAGGAAGACTTGGATCCTAAAAGATAAATAATGCTGAGACATGAGATTCCCCATCCCTTCTCTTCTTGGGGAGAGCTGAGGTGCATAAAAAAATCTAAGGGGGAATGAGACAAAACAGGGAAGAAAAACATCATGAACTTCTGTTCCAGCTTCCCTTCTGGAAGAGCTCTTGTATTTGATCAGGAGGACCTCGGGCACTGAAAGCATCAAGAGCTGTAGTGTCAGCTACACAGTATCAGCCTCATTCCCACAGAAGGCTCATTTCGGTTAAGATTGTTGAAGACTAATTGTTTGACAAGGCTCATTTCAATTAAGATTGTTGAAGACTAATTGTTTGAATAAGTAGTGTTAATGATTGATAGTGATTAAGAGCTAACCATTGGCAATGTGCATTTGCTAATGAATGTCAATCTAGAAAAGTGCTGTTTTGAAGTTTGAAACTCACTTGATTTATCAGACATTTTAACACTCCCAGCACAGCAATTGCTAATTCCCTCAGCGAATTATGTATGTGGTGCAGATACTCATTTGTAAAAAGCTGTTACATTCCAAATGACCGTCAGAGAATTCGGTACACAAACCCATTGAAATTTAGGAATAATTTCAAGCCCAAACCTCTCTTCATTCCACCTAAACACACCAAAACCAAGCATTACTGCTGCATCAGCAAGCCTGGCAACTTTCAGACTGTGTGATCAACTGAAAACACCATAATTTGGTGTATGGATTAAAACCCCAGTTGGATTCTCTCTGACAAAAGACACAGCCTTAGGACCAGGATTTCTTCCACCAGCTTTAGAGGCCAAGGTTTTTGGTGAAGGGCTTAGAGGGAGAGCACTACCTCAGCAGGGTGACTCCAGTCCAGGATAATCCACTTTGGAAGCACCTAATTCTGTCTTGCAGAGCAGAGAATCTATATCTGACTATCCTATGCTAAAGCAAAGGTTTTCTAACAAAGGAGAAACCCAATCAAAATTACATTATCCTAGCTGGTTTATGAGTCAGATTATGGTACAACAGCTGCTGTGCATTCTTCTGACACAGAATGGCAATAGGCTCATAAGAACCTCCACCAAGAGGACTGGGTACCAGTAGGAAAATATGGAATATGAAACAGCATCTGGATGCCAAAGCCAGAGAACATCTATTTATAAATCAGGTCAGTTTTGTTTGTGGTGGGTTTTGTTGGGGGCGTTTTGTTATTTTTTAACTAAGGGTAATTAACTACTTGGCAAAACCATGAGGAAAAAAACAAATGAGAAAAATACAATGGTCCATGATTAATGGAATAGGATAAACAAATCAGTTGTCCATTGTGCCCCTGAAATCAATGAGTTATCCAAACTCTCAGCAGAGGAAAGAGGTGGGGTTTTTCCTTATAAGTACAAGCAATCGTGTTGACTAATCAGCACCAGATTAGCACCAGACATTTAAGAGGGTCCACACCTGCAACCTGTAAGCACCTATGAATTCCTGTCTTGACTAAGCATAATGATGTTTTACAGAATAAAAGCTTAGTACACAAAAGTGTGATAGTCTGGCTGGGGTTTGTTTGCTTTATATCTGGAAGGGAAGGCTGATTTTTATACACCAGCTCTGACTTTCAATGTTCATTTGAAACCACTCATTTTCAATTGGTGGCATCTAAATTGGTGACAAAGCTGAATTTTCATGTGTTCAACTGAAAAACATTAACACTGCATCATTTTATTCCTATTTGAAACACAAGAGCTGCTTAAAAACTGTCCATAAAATGAACCCCTAACAATAAAAAATCCCTTACACGAGCCTAAACCAAACAGAAAGTACAGGAAAAAAATGAAAGAAAGACTGCATTTGTGTTGGAGGTGACTCAGCAGATGAGCAGCTTTCCCTGCTGTAAGAGAGAGGTGCTGCTTCTACCTACCTGCACTAGGGCCAGCAGTAGTGATGAGCCTGGATCAGAAAGCCTGAGCTGTGTAGGGGGATGACATTACAGATGTCAGGCCAAGTCAGAGAAATGTGCTCTGAGTGGCTGGTGCAAATTAACAATTTAAGAGGTAAAACAAAACCAACAGGAAATAAACCCAAATGAAAGAGGATTAGATGGTGAATAAGATTATCCTACAAACAGGCCCTCACTTTTCTGTCCTTTTAGTACAGTCAGGGGCCAACCAAACCCATGTTTCCAGTGCTAATAGGCCTCATTGAAGGCATTAAGATATTTTATAAAGAATGAGAGGCTGAGGGATTAGGAGTGACGGGAATTCACTGAGCATTCATGAATTAGCATCAAAGGATGTCTGACTCCATGGAAAGTTTTAAAAGCAGAACTAAATGAAGATACCATTATAGGAGGAAAATGGCATGCACATTTTTCTAGTTAAAAACAATGTTGTTATTATTTAAGTATAGCTCATTATACACGTATGTTAATTTCTCTCCTGAACTTCAAGATATAGAGCAGCCTGAGAATTTCTATTCACTCTCGCTTATCATGGAAGCACAGGGGATATTAACTTTGGTAAGAGGATTAGTGGATGCTCAGGGTCTGGGTCTAGAGTGGGACCTCATGGCGTAACTGCAGCCTGCATAGCCCATACAAATACTAAATGCTGCAGCTGTGTGTGCTAAAGAAAGGCAGGAAAAAACACCCCACCTTTATTTCAGGAAAAATGGCTAAGAAAAGCAGGCCTGTTAGAATATGGCTCTGTACTAAGCACAAACTGCTACACAGAAGAAGGGCTGTGTGACTGAAAAGCCCTGTGTTTACCAGGTCGAAGTGGCATAGCACCCTGAAGGGTGTGCAAATGCTGAAAGCAATTTCTGAACCTGTGTGTCTATATGTGTTCATTGCAAAAAATGGCTCACGCTGCTCCCTGCACTAATGGTCCCTGACTTTGAGAACACCGGAAACCAAACTGGTCCTTACTGCCACAGCTTAAAAGTAGCAGCAGAATGAAAAAGGTGCTGGAAATAATGAAAAATATTTCTCTATCTGCAACTCACTATTTTTCAAGTTACTGAGGTTATTCGTGGTCCTTAAGCTGCTGCTCCCTAACAACCAGTAGATGAAAAACTTCAGTAAGTTGCATACAGCATCACCTGTAAGACTGTAGTAGCAGCAGTACTTGGCTCATACAACCCCAGATGAACCTTGCTCATTGCAAGGGGAAAAAAGAAAAGTTGGGACTGACTCCAGAAGACCTTCCAGTTTTCTCTTCCGAGTTTTAGTCCAAGAGGACTCTATTACTATTAGTGAGAAGAGTGGGACATTTTATTGAATGAGCTCAAGGGCCTCTGAAGAATGAGACAGATGATAGGGAGTTTGCCAGTTCGCACTCCTCCTGAGGAAACCCAGATCCATGTGTCAGACACCACTCCCACTCCCACTCCCCACCCAGCCCTGCCCCTGCTGTGGGGCCTAGGGCAGGGACAGTGCTAGGGGATAGTTGCTCCCACCAGGACATGGCAGCAGAGCGAGGTGTTGTCACCTGCCCAAACTGTGTTTCCAGGGCTGCCCAGAAAAGGGGCAGAGCTGCCTTTGCTACAGACTGGCAGGGTTTGGGGTCAGTGATGGGACTGGTGGGCTGGGCAAGGTGCAAATGACAGAAACATGAGAACAAGGTCTGCACTTTCAATTGCTTGAAAACAGAGGCTAAGTCCTGTATTTCCCAGACTTGGACATGGGCTCAGGGGGGCTGTTTTGGGTATACAAAATGTCTATTTGACTGCAGGAAGGGAGAACAAGTCATGGGCTTTGAGCCTCAAAATGAGATGTTTGTACTTGGACATCAAGACCAAGAGGCATCAGATCTAGAGAGTAAGTCCTCTATTTTCTGTACTTGAAAATGGAGACTAAGACTTGTGTTTTTCAGACTTGAAAACAGGCTGATGGGACTGTTTCAGGGGCTCAAAACCAATGTCCAAATCCTGTGGGGAAACAAACTCCTGGGATTGGACTGGGGAGTCAGAGCAGAGACCGAATCCTGTGTATTTGAGCCCAGAAACAGAGACTGAGTTGATTGGTTATGTGCAGGGTGTGGGAAGATGTTGGGTTCTAGGCACCCAGGAATTGGGCAGAGTATGGAGACCCCTGCCAGAGGTGGGGGTTTGGTCATGTTGGTCTTCAAAGTTTGGGAGGCTGGCATACACCAGACCAGGGAGACTTTGCAGGAAGTTATGAAAAAAAAAGAGTTTACCAAGTCTGGAAAAAAGGGCAGGCTATGCAAGAAGAGTTCAGGAATATAGTTTGGTCGTGT